>NC_079134.1:92449609-92752109 GCF_945859705.1 Episyrphus balteatus | reverse complement strand
GGTAAATGATAAGGAAGCTAGGTAGGTACGCATTTGTGTATGTTTTCAAGTTCCGGATGAATAAGGAAGTGGTTATTTTAATTTTAGGGTGTTTCTATTTATTTAATATCTACATAGGTAGGTATGTAAGTCTAAGTATAGTTAGTAACTGAATGAAAACTATTTTCAGTTACTATTTTAGGTTACCTAATATGACTACATATACACGCACGTAGCTAGGGGGTGGGGGGGTTTGAGGGGCTGAGGCCAAACCACCCCCTCCCCCCCAACCACGAAATGATTTTGAAAATTTTGTTTTACCATTATACTAAGACTTTGCTTTGAATGTCTAAAAAATGATTCCCTGAAAATTATATACTATTAATAAATAGCTAATAAAATAGTGACCAGTAGATTCTAAATTTTCCAAAAATTTTATAAGAGTATGAAAAAAGAGCAAGATATTTGGTTCACTTAAATAGGTAGTTTTAAAATTAATATAAATAAAATAATAAGAAATTCATTTAAAATGTTGGAAAGAAAGAGAAAACGAAAAATTTTAGCCGAAAAGGAAAAAAAAACGTTTACCAATTGGAAAGGTCATTGCAAGTGGGTTTGATTGGTGTAAAATTTATATTCTAAAATTATTTTACATATTCCAAAAGACAACAATACGAAGGCAGGATATTTCATGAAATTTCATCAAGTGAAATCCTTTAAATAATAGTTCTTCCAGCTTCCAGCTGGACTGCTTTAATTGCAGTTGTACCGCAAACAACCAACCCTCAAAACCTAAATAAAAAAAAAATATGCAACAGGTACCTATAGGACGTAGAAATTGGAAGTGGTTGTTTTCATTGTTCAAACTGACTGAATGATTTTTCGATCACGTTTGAACTTCGATCACTTTCGATCATTTCGATTAAAGCCTAGTGTTTATGAATAGTCAATCTGTTTGAGAGTAATTTTGTTCGTGGGTATTGAGTATACTCATGAGTTCAAACAATTTGTATGGTTTTGTTTGTGAGTATTTTTGTTTATGATTAAGATGATTTACGAGTATAGAGAGAAAACGATCGAGCACGAACGATCATTTTAAAAAATTGAAATTGTTCGAACAGATTCGAACATACTCATTTGGATCTCTGGTACCTACTATATAGGTACAAAAAAAAAATTAAAAAAAATAAAATTCGTTTAAAAAAAAATAAAACAAAACCTAAAATCAAATTGCCCTCCAAAACAAGTATGCAGTTTTAATATATAAGGTGCATTTTTAGAAAAAAAAATTTGAAAATCTTTAGAGTCGTTTTTTAAAAAACTAATTTTTTATAAATTATTTCTTGGAACAAAAGTTTTTAAATAAAATTGGTATGCCATTTTGTAGAAATCACTAATCAACATCTAAAAACCAAATTTCAAAAAAATTCTATGTTCCGTTTTCGAAAATTTTATTTTTCAAAAAAAAATATCAAATTTTGTTTTTAAATCCAAAAATTATTTTTTTTTGAGATTTTGTTTTGGGCTTATATTCAAATTAAATAAATCATTTCACAAAAAGTTTCGTTGAAATCGAACAAGCACTTTCGGAGATAATCGGATTTGAAAAAAAAAAAAACGGTTCTATGGCAGGTTCCGTTAATAATGATTTTCAAAAAAAAAAATTATAAGAAGATAGACCTTGTCTTAAAACTTACATTTGAATTTTTTAAACAAAATCGTTGGAGCCGTTTCTGAGCAATTTCAATATTACTAAAATTGATATATGACAAGTACCGTTATTTCTGGTCCAAAAAAATTAATTCCAAAAACCCCTCCGTAGAGTCGCCAAATAATGCTACATACCAAGTTTGACATAAATCGGTCCATCCGTTTAGGCTGTAGCTTCGTTTACAGACAGACAGACCGACAGACAGACAGACAGACAGACGGACTACCGGGACCCACTTTTTTGGCATTCTCTATCATCGTAATGTCATGGAAAAATGTTTTCTCAACTTTTTTTTTACGAATGCATAACTTGATATATAGTACCTACACTAGCCCAAAAAATTAAGGGAACAAAAAAAAAATCGTGATTTTTTTAGTGATATTCGATAGGCTGTATCTCAGTAAAAAATGATCGCATCATGACAAAATAAAAAGCATGAGAAAGTTCTATTCTTCTAGTTTTAGGATTTATTGTTTAAATACTTTCTTTCTAACGGTAAAATAGCTAAATTGTTTGAACTGTTCAAAAACCAAAATTTTCCAATTTTTTTTTGTTTTTACTTTTCTCCTAAGAAAGTGGGAAAATTTTTTCTGATAAAATGATTATTATTTTTAGAAAGGTTATTTATTTTGCTTTAAGATTCATTTTGTTTCAAACTTCTACGATTTTTTTTAGGCTGCAATATCAGTCATCAAACCAAAAACCATACTTTTGACTTTGACTATCAATATCTCAACAACGGATCATTGTACAAAATATTCAAGGACACATTTAAAAACTTCATTCAATTCTCTACAAAGAAATTAAGTTTGCTTTGTTAAACAAAATGGTTTCTTATTTTTGAGATTTATTTCGAAAAGCTATCAAAATAGGCATTTTTACGGTTTTTTAGAAAATTTACCGCTATTTTATTTCTATGGGTGATAAGATTAAACCGCTATTTTATTTCTGAGGCTTAATTATTGAAGCTTAATATACCTGGAATAAGTATGCAAAGTTTCAGATTTATTCATCCAGCAGTTTTTCTGTTGTGAGGGTTTGAACTTTTGAGATGAAATAAAACACCATATTTCTGCAGGTCCAAGGAAAAATTAAAAGTTTTAAGAAAAATTAAATTTTGAAAAAAAAGCTTTTTATACCATTTTTGGATACTTTCCCTAATTTTGAAAATTTTTTGTTTTTCCTTGGCTTTTCTTAAATTTAAACGATATTTATCAATAAAATATTCAAATAAACTCAAAAGAATTTGATTTTGCTCATAAAAAAGTTACAAGAAGCGAGTCACTTAGACCTGCAGAAATATGGTGTTTTATTTCATCTCAAAAGTTCAAACCCTCACAACAGAAAAACTGCTGGATGAATAAATCTGAAACTTTGCATACTTATTCCAGGTATATTAAGCTTCAATAATTAAGCCTCAGAAATAAAATAGCGGTAAATTTTCTAAAAAAACGTAAAAATGCCTATTTTGATAGCTTTTTGAAATAAATCTCAAAAATAAGAAACCATTTTGTTTAACAAAGCAAACTGATATTGCTGCCTAAAAAAAATCTTAGAAGTTTGAAACAAAATAAATCTTAAAGCCAAATAAATAACCTTTCTAAAAATAATTATCATTTTATCAGAAAAAATTTTCCCACTTTCTTAGGAGAAAAGTAAAAACAAAAAAAAAATTGGAAAATGTTGGTTTTTGAACAGTTCAAACAATTTAGCTATTTTACCGTTAGAAAGAATATGTTTAAACAATTAATCCTAAAACTAGAAGAATAGAGCTTTCACATGCTTTTTATTTTGTCATGATGCGATCATTTTTTACTGAGATACAGCCTATCGAAAATCACTAAAAAAAATCACGATTTTTGTTTGTTCCCTTAATTTTTTGGGCTAGTGTATATCGCAAGTAAAAAGAAAGAATTTATTATACCGAAATGTGTATTTTATTAAAAAATTGTAATTTTAGTACTTATGTTATAATAATCTACTAAAGGCAAGTTGTGGTGAATGAAAACTATTTGTTCCGCATTTGTTGGTAGTAAACGATTACGTTTATCTTCGTAGACTATTACTGCTTCGAAAAATATTCTTTCGCTGTAAACACTTGTCCCAGGAGAAGAAAGGTAGACTTTAGCAAATGTGTTCAGAATATGAAATTTTGTAGTATGTGTTGACCACCACTTGTATGGGTCCGCCGTTCGATCTTGGCGAACAGTCCTCATATATAATTCGATTTTAGATGTCTACCTTTGCAGTAGTAGGTAGTGTGTTCAGACATTTATCTTAAAAGTAGTTCAGTTATTCATCGTTACAATACGATGTTGTTGGGAATTTTTTAAGCCACATCTATTCTTGAGACAAAGTATACAATTTTTGAAATTACCAACGTTTTTTTCTGAGTGTCCTTGGCCGAATATTCAGCGGCCGAATATTCGGTATTCGGCCGAGGAGCGTGACCGAATATTCCGTACTCGGCCAAATCAATGTTCGCGACATCTTTACTGTCAAGTAGGTGCATTATACAAACAAAGCACCCACATAATACATCCTCTTCCTACTTTTCCGCTGAGCAATTCTAATTATTATATATGTATATTAGTGACCGCAACTCCCATAGAAAAAATTTTTTGTCGAATTTTTTTCGGGGGAACCCCATAAAATGCTCCGCCTTTAGATAGCCAAAATTTCAGCTCGATTGGATAAGTCTAAATGGTGCCGACACTCGCTCAAAGTATCAAAAATCTCTGTTTTTCCACTGTTTTTCGCAGAAAATTAGCTCTAGCTTCCAAAGAGTGGTGGGGGTTATTTTCACTTTTTATATATTAAATTAAAGGTAGTGTTGTTACACATAACTCGGATGCTAAACTTGTTTACTTTTACTAATAAAAAAAAATATTGTCTTTGTATTGTACTTACCTCAAAAAGAGCTGAAGTGCAAACTCGATTTAAAATGAAACTTTCTATGTTATAGAAAGGTATCTAATCGAAATGCTTCTCGTATAATATATAATAATATATAATAATTTTATCACCAATAATAATATATAATAATTGTATCAACAATAGAGGCACAGAGTAAAATTGACTGAAAAAAAAGGGCACCCATTGGGGGTTGAACCTGCTGTTTTTTTTTATAGAAAAAAAATAAAATGCTGTTGTAAAATACATATTTGTTGTTTTTTTTTATGAAGTTTAAGCTTCACGAGTCGTTTCGTTGGTAGTTCAATAATTTTATTAAAATAAACTCGCGCTTTTTGCTAATTTTACTTTGTATGTAAAATAAATTAACGTAAAATAAAATGTGAGTATTAATTCTGTTGCGTTTTTGTTTTAATATTAAAAGAAGTTTTAACAATTTTAAGTGTTTTCAGCCGATTGAAAATAGACACAAGTTTTCTCAAAGCAACTCCACATCTTTTTCCCGGAAACCCGCATTTTAAAGAAGGCTTTAAGTGCAATCACTTAAAGTCGTAAATGACATGGCAGAAAGAGAAGTCAAATTAATAACCAATTTTAATAACCTTATAACTAAAGATGAGGAACAAAAACAATATATAATTCAAGTAGTCAGTGAGTGCCGAAAATTGTATCCTGATGTTCCAAAACTACTTTAAGTAAATCTCTTGATACATTTTTTTTTAAGTAATTACTTCATTACTTATGTATTAGAAATGTAATGGGGACTTTTCACGAGTCGATTTTTTCCGTGCGGCGAAGCTTTTCGACTCGTGTGAACGTAATTCGCAGGCGACTAAAGTGACAATCCCTATAGAAAAATCCTAGTCGAACGACATGTCGTGCGGCTAAAATCGACTGGTGAAAAGTAGGCATAAGACGATATTAAGTATTTTGTTTTTTTAGAAATCTGTTAAATGTTTCATTTTAAATCGAGTTTGCACTTCAGCTCTTTTTGAGGTAAGTACTGAAAATTTAAATTGATGACAATATTTTGTTTTTTTTTTTAGTAAAACTAAACAAATTTAGCATCTGAGTTATGTGTAACAACACTTCATTTAATTTAATATATAAAAAGTGAAAATAACCCCCTCTGTTTGGAAGCTAGAGCTAATTTTCTGCGAAAAACGCTGAAAAAACAGGAACTTTTGATACTTTGAGCGAGTGTCGGCACCATTTAGACTTATCCAATCGAGCTGAAATTTTGGCTATCTAAAAATCTGCAAAGGCGGGACATTATGAGGTTCCCCCGACCAAATTTCGAAAATCGATTTCTTGCGGTCACTCTAATGTATAATGTAATATAATTCTCTGATGCACAAACTCAAATGACATCCACAACAACAACATGAAAACAAGTTTTCTTTTTTATTTGAAAATAAATCGGTACACACTTCAATATTCCAAACACACTACAATATTCCAAACCAGTTTTCGTTCACAAACACCATATCAATATAAAGATCTATGTACTTGTACCTACATCCATGTCTCTGTCTAACATCCGCAGATCCGCACTATCACTTTTTGCATTCTACATTTTTCTATCGTCATTTCGTCATACTTCTTTTTTTTTGTATCTTCTTACTTCCAACTTGTTTATGTTCCAACTTCCAACAAAAAAGAGGTACCTTCGAATAAACAACCCTGGTGGTAAATCGATGAACTAAAATCAGCCATTAACAGAAAGTAACGACTTATTGATAAAAAAACATCGTATTGTAACGATGAATAACTGAACTAATTTTATAGCCCAAGATCCCAGGGCCGCCAGACATTACTTATTTTCTCAAGAAAAAAAATGTATGGAATTACGTAGTGCTAGGACATACTATTAGTGTATGGATACTGGCTGTCTTGTGCCGACGGCCATTTTACCACTAACAGGTGCTAAAGGTACGAAAAATACGTAGTTACTTTTCTTATTTTCTCAAGGCTGATTTTTATATATGATACTCAGGGAACTAATACATTAATTTTTGTAAGCTGCCAGACCCGTCGGATGGGCCTAACACCTTGCCAGACACGCATTTTAGTATACGGGAAAGTTAGATTTTGTTATATGGAGGTCTGGGAAAAAATTTATAACACATTTTGACTTCAGGACTCGAAAGAGTATCAAGAAACGAGTCGAAAACCACATTTTGAACAATCGCATCTAGAGTCATTTGGCCGCCATTTTGTTTTTTAAATAAAAATTTCAATTTTTCACATAACTCATGTATTTTTGAATCTACAGAAAAAAAATGTATTGCAAACTTGAAGATAATTTAATTTACAACAATATATGTTAAATTACTTTTTTCGATTATACCTTCGGTTTAAGAGTTAGGGTGGTTTTTTTTTGAAACCATATTTTCGTCATATCTCTTTTATTTGAGCTTTTTTGAAAATTAACTTGAAGTAAAAGTTGTAGATCTTTTTATTACCTTCAATTATTACATTAACGGTTTTTCGATTTGACAGTCCGTTTTTGATCTGTAGGAAAAAAAACTTCAAAAAGGTTGCAATTTTTTAATATAGGAAAAATATTCTAGTACAGAGTAATTTGCATTAGATGTAACAACAACCTAGGCGTGTAGGTTGCACTCAGACAAGAACAAAATCGTATAACTAACACTGCCAGACCCATTCCGACAGCCATTTTTTTGCCAGACACCTTACACGCACAAATGCTAGCTATGTGTATCAGCGCCAGCGCAGCGTGAGCATGTTTGTAAAGGAGTTTTATAACAAAGCATGTCTGGCAAGGTGTCAGGCCCATCCGACGGGTCTGGCAGCTTACAAACATTTATTGAATTAGTTCCCTGAGTATCATATATAAAAATGAAGCTTGAGAAAATAAGTAAAGTTAAACTATTTTTTTAAAAGCTTTAAGGTGTCTGGCAAAAAAAATGGCTGTCGGAATGGGTCTGGCAGTGTTAGTTATACGATTTTGTTCTTGTCTGAGTGCAACCTACACGCCTAGGTTGTTGTTACATCTAATGTAAATTACTCTGTACTAGAATATTTTTCCTATATTAAAAAATTGCAACCTTTTTGAAGTTTTTTTCCTACAGATCAAAAACGGACTGTCAAATCGAAAAACCGTTAATGTAATAATTGAAGGTAATAAAAAGATCTACAACTTTTACTTCAAGTTAATTTTCAAAAAAGCTCAAATAAAAGAGATATGACGAAAATATGGTTTAAAAAAAAAACCACCCTAACTCTTAAACCGAAGGTATAATCGAAAAAAGTAATTTAACATATATTGTAGTAAATTAAATTATCTTCAAGTTTGCAATACATTTTTTTTCTGTAGATTCAAAAATACATGAGTTATGTGAAAAATTGAAATTTTTATTTAAAAAACAAAATGGCGGCCAAATGACTCTAGATGCGATTGTTCAAAATGTGGTTTTCGACTCGTTTCTTGATACTCTTTCGAGTCCTGAAGTCAAAATGTGTTATAAATTTTTTCCCAGACCTCCATATAACAAAATCTAACTTTCCCGTATACTAAAATGCGTGTCTGGCAAGGTGTTAGGCCCATCCGACGGGTCTGGCAGCTTACAAAAATTAATGTATTAGTTCCCTGAGTATCATATATAAAAATCAGCCTTGAGAAAATAAGAAAAGTAACTACGTATTTTTCGTACCTTTAGCACCTGTTAGTGGTAAAATGGCCGTCGGCACAAGATAGCCAGTATCCATACACTAATAGTATGTCCTAGCACTACGTAATTCCATACATTTTTTTCTTGAGAAAATAAGTAATGTCTGGCGGCCCTGGGATCTTGCTCTATTAAGATAAATGTGTGAACACACTACCTACTACTGCAAAGGTAGACATCTAAAATCGAATTATATATGAGGACTGTTCGCCAAGATCGAACGGCGGACCCATACAAGTGGTGGTCAACACATACTACAAAATTTCATATTTTGACAACATTTGCTAAAATCTACCTTTCTTCTCCTGTGACAACATTTTTAATGAATTCCTTATAATTTTATTTATATTAATTTTAAAACTACCTATTTAAGTGAACCGAATTTCTTGCTCTTTTTTCATACTTGTTAATTTTTTGGAAAATTTAAAATAATAAAAAAGAATTTTCTTAGTCTTAGTATAATGGTAAAACAAAATTTTCAAAATCATTTCGGGGTTGGGGGGGGGGGGGGGGGGGGGTGTGGCTTAAGCCCCTCACTTTGCAAAGTTTGCTTCTGTAGTACCTACCTACGGTAAAATAGAATAATAGGTATTTATTAGGTATAAAAAAGAAATCTACATTTCTAAAAACTTTACTTCATAAAGAAAAAAAGACAAAAAACCTGACTAATAATACAATAGTCGGAAAAAGTATTTTGACAAAATGAACATTTTTCTAACTGATGCGAATAATCTGTAATGGTTAAATATAAAAAAAGGAAGTTGACGGTTATTTAATAAGTATATTATGGTGAATCTCATGATGCTCAATGCCAGTCATATAGTTGGTGTTATGCTTCGAGGCTGCATTTTTTGTATAAAAAGTGCTAATTTCTGAGGGAAAAAAGTATTTTGACAAACGTTCTTTTTCAATGTTGGTAAGGTAAGGTAATGCATTTTACGTGTTTCAAGCACGCATAAAACTGACAGATTTGTTAAGGCACCGATTTGTAAAAAAAGTGGGCAAAACGGCGGAACTAAACATTGAAATTAGTGCATCTTCTGTTGCAAGTCATTATTTCGGCGTGTCTGTTAAAAAAATTGTGGGAACTGAATTTATCGCGGGAAACTATAAATTACCAAATATGAGAATACAAAAATATAATTAAACTACATATTTAAAATTTACCACAGATGGACAAAAAATGAAAAAATGCACTAAAAAATAGACGCATTTTTAAAAATTCACTTTAAATCGCGGATTGACTCCAAAAAGTCTGGTTTTGAAAATGTCATTCTTTCATCAAAAACTTTGCTAACAAAATTACATTTTGCATTGAGCTCGAAGAAGACAATTTTGCCATATTTATGGGAAGATAGGTCATACAGTACCTCCCTCATAAAACAAAAATTGAAAAAAACTGAAGTCTCAAAGCAACATATTGGTATGCTTTTTTAATTCAAAAACAAAGTTTTATGGACCACATTCTCACAAATTTCTATCTCAATGATCCGTGAAACGCAAAGGAACTGTAAAAGCTCCGTAAAAATTTGGTCAAGTTTGTTCCAGAAGCAAAAAGCACAACAACATGTCCCTTTGAGAATTTAATTTTTTTTTTAATTTTTGTGTTATGAGGTTAATACTGTATTATCTTCCCATAAATGTGGCAAAATCTTCTTCTTCGAGCTCAATGCGAAGGGTACTTTTGCTAACAAAGTTTTTGATGAAAGAATGACATTTCCAAATTCAGAATTTTTGCAGTCAATCCGCGATTTAAAGTGAATTCCTCAAAATGCGTCTGTTTTTTTTTTTAGTGAATTTTTTTAATTTTTTGTCCATTCGTGGTAAATTTTGCATAATATAATCATATTTTTGTGTTTTCATATTTGGTTATTTATAGTTCTCCGCGTTAAATTCAGTTCTTCGCAGATTTTTTTAACAGACACACCGAAATAATGACCTGCAACAGAAGATGCACTAATTTCAATGATAAGTTCCGCCGTTTTGCCCACTTTTTTACAAATCGGAGCCTAAACAAGTCTGTCAGTTTTATACGTGCTCGAAACACCTAAACTGCATTACTTTACTTTACCAACATTGAAAAAGAACATGTGTCAAAATACTTTTTTCCTTCAGAAATTAGCACTTTTTATACAAAAAATGCAGCCTCGAAGCATAACACCAACTATATGACTGACATTGACCATCATGAGATTAACTTTAATATAATTATTAAATAACCGTCAACTTCCTTATTTTATATTTAACCATTACAGATCATTCGCATCAGTTAGAAAAATGTTCATTTTGTCAAAATACTTTTTCCGGCTATTGTATATCCTTTTTTCCAAAAGAACGAATACATACACTTGATTTTTTATACCCAGACGAAATGTAGTGTAACAATAACAACGGCAAACTTCGGTGTGTGCACCGCTTCCTTTTCTTACCAAAAGAGTTAAGCACTATTCACATGAGCACTACCAACGACCAACGAATGCACGAATATTCGTTGATTTTGACATTTCTTTCACATGAGAGGTTTTAATTCGTCCCGAATGAAGTTTTAATTTGACAATGTTCACCACCAAAACCAAAACAAACATGATTTTTGAGGTTAAGGACGTGCGAACTTTTTGTTCGTTGGGAATGTGGATTGTGTGGAACGCGAATTCAATCTGACAGTTCGTACCAACTAAAATTCTTTTCGCGACGAATAAATTTGTTTTCTCAAATTTATTAACATTTTATATTAAAAAGAGGGAATAAATGCATCATAAACTCAAATATAAAGTATATTTCTATTGATTTGTTGAGAATTTTTGAGGAAATAGGGCTTGAAACGTGCCTAAAATCACTTTTTCTTATTTATTCGTCGTTCGTTGGTCGTTCTCATGTGAATAGTGCTTTAATCGTGCAAACGAACAAAAAAAAAAACTGGTTGTGCGAGCTGTGCGTATGCGTATCTACTTCTTTTCTTCTTTCTATTTCTGTTTTTTTGTATCCCTAACAATCGAACGATGTTCGTTCGAAAATCAAACATGTTCTTAGTCTGCTTCTACACGAAGTTCAAGATTCAATGAAGAGTAAGGGAGAAAGAAAGTTCGAAAAAAAGGGATGGAAGATTTTCTACCCTGCGAGGCGCCGGTCAAAAGTTTTGAGACTCACTTTGACGTTTCTCTTTCTCTCTGATTTCGTCGTTCGCAGAGTTCGCTTCGTCGTTTGAGTATTATTTGCGTGTATTGTATCTTTTTTTAATACACTCAAATATTTTCGTTGCACATAGAGCCCGCTGGAGTTGTTTTTTGTATATTTTGTTGCTTATTTTGTAATAAAAATACATACGAAAACGAGAACAAAATAAAATAAAAAAAAATAGCTGTCAAATTTGCGTCTGATAAAAAATACTACGTGTAGAAGCGCGCGATGCACCGAAGGGAAAATCAAAAGGAAATTCGAAGATAATTTCTGCGCCTTGCGTCTTCGTGTAGAAGCAGACTTAGTTCTGAGTTTTTTCTATTTCATTTTTATTCGAATATACGAATCTTCGAATCTGAGTTCGAACTTTTGTCCAGATCGTTTCCACATCTAAGTAGTATAGGGTTTGTAATAAACATTATTTAAAATAGTATTTGAAAGCCTATTCTAAAACAATTTTTTTTTTGTTGAAATCGGGAAATATTTTCACACAGTACTTAGATGAACCATTGGAAACCTTACTCGACACCGAAACTGTTGAGATGCTGAAAAATATAGGTACATTATTTTGATGTTGTCTTTCGTTAAATTTATTGGAGTAAAAGCAGAAACACAATCACGCTTTGCCAGACGCGTCATCGCGTTACGTTGAGAAATCCTCAAAGCGCTCTTTTGTCACTTTGACTTCGAACAGCTGATTGAAACATAAAATCTGCTGTCAATTAAAAAAAAAACACAGTCACTCACAAAATTATTGGGCCAAGTCCTTATCTTGATTTAATTGTGGAAAAATGAAAAAGGATATTAATGTGTTTAAAATATGCATAGAAATTTGTTTATTCTTTAATCCTATATAGACCGGGCGGCCACTGCAGAAACGCTCAACTCATCGAGCTAAAGAAAATTTCAAATGGGAAGTGAAAGAGGGCTATTAGTAGTTACGAAAACCACAGGTCTTCCCCTTCGCATCTTGGCACGATTGGCGTGGTAAATTGCATTATGCATCTCATAGAGTTAAAAGACAATATTGGTGTCAAATTAAAGGTGAGATTGTCAGCTATCAAAATTCAGAGGTCTTCTGGGCGAAAGTCTGACACTTTTGTCCTGCAGCCCATTTTAGGGTTAGAAGCGATGAAGGTTAGTTTTTTCATAAAGTCTGGTTTTTTGGTATGTTGGTCGATGACTTAAGGAACTTTTTCACTATAAAATAAAAATAAGAGTCATCAGCATTTAAATACAAAACGGTTTTTTGGAAAAAGCTTAATAGATTCTTAACAATGACCCAAAGTATATGCAAAACTACGAATAATCCACGAAAAAGTCTCAAATAATACGCTTCGCCCCTTACAACTTACCGAATTAAAAGGCGAATTTAATTTCAAATTAAAGCTAATAATGTCTTTTTTTTTGAAAACCAGATGTCTTCCAAGCCAAAAATTGGAAGTTAGGTCACGCAGCTTGTTTTAAGTTAAGGAGCGTTTTTCACTTATAACGTTCCCCCAGGCTGGGGGGTGAAATGTCAAGATGTGGCTTGGAAGACCTCTGGTTTTCAAAAAAAGACATTATTAGCTTTATGAGTAGAATCAGCCAAGAATCTGTACAAAACAAAAAATTACACAAAAAAGAGACAATTTTTTCTTGCGTAGTTGACTTTGAATCCCAGATTGAACCCTAATATCATGGAGCTGGAAATGAAATCTCTAGAGAAGAATTCCTCATCAGAAAGCAACGATTTCCAGCAGACTTAGGAAACACAATTTTGGGACTTATTCAGCAAGAAAAGCACTAGTTAACCTCTTGAAAGCATGTTGAAAACTATGAAATTTGCAAAAAAGCAACTTTGGTAAGCCTCCTTCTTTCCGGAACAAGATTTAATGGACCGTTGTAAGTTCTTTTGCACTCCATACATCACCAAAAGTGAATTTTGTTCGGAAGCTGTCTAGTAAACTTTGTTCTTTGGTGTTTGACACCAATATAGAGTTACTATGAGATGCACAATGGACTTTACCACGCCAATCGTGCCAGGATGCGAACGGGAAGACCTTTGGTTTTCGTAACTACTAATAGCCCTCTTTCACTTCCCATTTGAAATTTTCTTTAGCTCGATGAGTTGAGCGTTTCTGCAGTGCCCGCCCGCTCTAATAGTTATAAAAACAAAAGCAATAAAAAAAAATTGTTTTTTACCAGTAAAACTCAGTCACAACATCATTAAATTATTTTTGTTTTTAATAAGTAAATTGTTTTGATTTAAAATATCTCGATGTCGTTTTTATGTGCAACATCTATAAAGAGAAATTAAAAAACACACCTAGTTTTGCAATAATTTATTTTTTTTTATTCACATTTGGCGCAATAATTATGTGGGTGACTGTAAATATGTCTGATAAATGTCAGAAAGCGAGCAAGAGTTCAGTCTGGTTGAACTTTTGCTCGCTTTCTTACGTTTCCTTACGTTTGTCAAAAAAGCGTACGTAGGAAAAGCGTCATTGTGGGAGGTTACACAGATTTCGTATGGTTGAACTTTTGGCAGTTGTCAAAATCGACGGCAAAGCGTGATTGTGTTTCTGCTTTAATGGTGACAAATTATTTTACAAAAAATTAAGCAAAACATGTGTGGTGCAGGCTTTACCTCGTGCGTTTGTTTTTAGGATCATTAAATCGTTTAACCATTTCATGTCTCAGAGTTTTATTTGTTTTGCCGTCTAATCTATAGTAGTCTTGACCATTTATCCAGTGACCTGTAGGTTTTCCTGTGTATATAAAAGGTTATTTACAGTAGTTATTTTTATTTTTACAAAAAATTTATAAATCAAATAAACTTTGTAATACTTAAAAATAAACTTACGAGTATCATACATGAAAAAATCTCTTTGCTTGTCATTTATTTTATGGAAAAAGTACTCTACCACATTTAGAACTGCTACAAACGCTGTAAAAATTAAGCTTTCTTTCAATATTAAAAGAATATTCTTTGAAACAAATAAAAATACCATTTTTCACCGTTTTCTTCTGCCATTCGAATAATTTCAAACATAGTTTTCAACTTATTACTAGGAAGAATTAACTCAAGATCAGATTCGGTTACAAGTTCCCGCCACCAGTCACGTTGAACGGATATAACACCAGTTTGGCTGTCATAAATATCATCGGGTTGATCATCATCAGAGTGACCAATTTGATTTGATATTAGTCTCTTGAACTCCTTTTTATTTTTTGTCTTTAAAAAGTAAAAAAAAAAATATTTTTTCTTTTCAGAAGGTTCCGGATTACAAAAATACTAATTTTTTATTTCTATTTCTTTAACCCTAGAAAGATAACCTACGTCGAATCGAAGTATGCAATTTTTGTGTTTCTTTTGAATTATGCAATACAAATTAAAAAAAAAACTCCTTTTCTTTAATTGGACTATTAGCACGTAACAAATTGAGTTATAAACGACAAATTGCAGAGAGAAATAATTTCAATTCAATTTATTGATGTAGGTTATATTTTACTTAATTTTAGTAAGGTTATCTTTCTACAATTATAAAATAATTATAATTATGATGATTAATTAAACACAATTTGAACTACAAGTTAAGTTTTCGTTTGACATTGGATGTAAACAACGAATTAACATAGTGTTTGGTAGATATCGATAGTTTATATTGTCGATTGTATCGATAGTTTAAAAAAAAAATATCGATAATATCGGTAGCCTTGTGGTAAAATAATTTGGGAGTATTGAAACTATCGATAGTTATGTGAAGTATCGATATACCCGATATTTGTTTGTTATCGATGCTATCGATAGACTGTCGAAGTTTAACCAACACTAAATTAACAGTTAAATTAATTTTTAATAAAAAACATGCAATGTATTTGTGCAAAAGAGAACAAAAACAGCAAAAAAACGATAAACAATGTAAAAAATTTCGATTTTTTTTTTTAATTTAAAAAAAAAAAGATCACTAAATTTTCAAATAAATTGTTCAAAAGTAGTAGCAAATAACATTTGAGCAGAGTAATTAGTGTTGCGAATAAAGGTCGTTCGGTCAGTTACCCATATGAAATATTAAATTCCCACAAGTTGCATTACTTATAAATATAAATTCCCACAGTTTGGATTACTTGCTTGTGCGTACATATGACACCGCTTCCATCGATTGCATATGCCATCGCTTGCATAGTGCTACGACCCTTATTCGCTGACGCCAACAGTCATTGATTTCTGAAATATGAAATCGCTGACTAATAGAAATAAGTTTTAACTAGAAATAAGTTGCTTAGTAAAAATAAATATAAACCAATTCATTATTGTTTGGTCTTGAATACGAACTAGGTGTTTTTCTTTACATGGCGATCTTGCCAGTATAAACATAAAATAATAAAAAAAAAGAAGTAATTGCAACGATTGAATTTGCGAAAACTCTCGGAATTCGAAAATAAATGTTTTATTAAAATAAAGTTTTACCCCCGCGAATAATGTGATTATTATTTTTATTAAATAAATCATACTTCCAACAATTTGAAAAAAGTTATGTAGTGTATAATTAGACAAACATCTAATAAATACGACTGGTAGTGTTTTAATACAAAAATAAAAAAAAAAACATTGAAATAAACATTTTGTGCTCGAAAAAAAATAATAACTAAACTTTATATTTCATTTATAAAAAAAAATAATAATGAAATTTAGTTAAGCTGAAAAAAAAAACAATGAAAACAAAAAAAAAAAGAACTTTTTACTAAGTGAAAAAAAAACAACATTAACGTATCCGTATCAAAAGAGCGTCATCACCCCTCAACGATTGTGAATGAGGGACAGCAATAAAAAAAAAAACAACAACAGAAAATTGGATATATCAAAGTACTTCATCTACCCCCAACGATTGAGAATGGGGGACAGCTCTATCGACCAAATGAACGCTGCAACTTGCAAGTTTTTATTTTAATTAAACCATTTTCTATTATTATTATTTATTATTATGATATTTTAAATAATTACCTATGTAATAAGTATATATTAGATATTTTAAAATAAGTTTGCAGTTTCTGACGAAAATTTTATTGCATTTCATATACCACATACATAAGAATAGGTAGGTATGTCATTGTTAAAGAAATTGCCGAACGCAATTTGAATGGCGTTGTCAGGTTATGAGTTAGGAAAAGACAGGCAGGAAGATAAAATAGAAAAAATAAGGGAAACCCAAAATAGGTTTTATGAAAACATAAATGAACAACTACACCCGCTCCCAGAACATAGCCAAACTTTAACTATAATCATAGTTCTATCATCATGGTAATTTTTTACTTGTTGACAAAAGCTTTTATTCTCTTTAAATTAAATAGACCAGACCCAATACCAAGAATATAAAAAAAAAAAATATAAAAGTTTAATATTTTGCGTCTACCCCATGGCTCATCTAGTCACCTGGGAAAATTTGTCTAATAAATTAAAAGAGGTAAAAACTGAGTTCGATAAATCCTACAAATGTTTAAATAGATCACCGGTACCAAAAAAAGCAACACAAATAAAACATCTGAATATTCTTCAATGTCAACACAATACCATAACAGGTATTTTCAAATCAGTTTACCCTTACCTAACTCCGGATCATCAATCCGTTTTTAAATCATATTTTTCCGCAATAAAATCGAGGCTTGCGGTTGTATTCACTTTACTTCAACTTCCTCAGGAAGTGCCGAAAGAATTTAAAAAATTCCTAATAATAAATACTGAAGCTTTTTCTGATTGCGAAGATTCAGATTTAGAATTAAACGAAATAAAAGAACTTTTAGACACTACCACCATGACACCTATTGAATTCATAAATATCGCAACAAAATTGTTGCCAGAATTCGACGGCAAAATTGAAAATTTAAATAAATTCATTAATGCTCTCGACTTACTCGAAACAATTAAAGAAACAAACGAGGCAATAGCGATTAAACTAATCAAAACAAAACTGAATCAAACCGTTAGCAGGTTACTTACTAATGAAACTACGATCGAAGCAATTAAAGTCACTCTAGTTACAAATATAAAACATCAATCGCCTCAAAATATTACAGCTAAATTACTTAGCATTAAACAACAAAACAAAACTGACAATGATTTTGCAAAAGAAGTTGAAAGTTTAACACAACAATTAGAAAGCGCATACATTTCAGACGGTCTATCTCCAAAGTTAGCCAAATCATATTCTGCGCAATCCGCAGTCAAGGCAATAAAAACAAATGCTAGGTCTAGTGAGGTAAAAATGTTAATGCGAGCTGGCCAATTTTCCACAGCTAGCGAAGCATTAACAAAATTTATCGAACTAGGAGCGGAGAGTACAGACACTGTAAACATACATTACATAAATAAATCAAGGAACTTTAACAAATACAGGGGACGTGGAAATAGTTCACAATTCTCTCAAAGAAACCATAATTTTAATGGAAATATTCGGGGACGTCAACAAAGCCCAAACTACAACTATAATCGAAACAACAATCATAGAAGTAGTAATTACAGGGGAAGGTACAATAGGAACAGAAAAGTCAGGTACACAGAAGCATCGGAAAACAGCGATGCTCCCCAGGCTGCCCACCTGGGGGATGCACTAAATTAAATGAACAAAAAATACTCCACATTAACCTTTCTTTCAGCAATTATGTAATGGTAAAAACATCATTGCATAACTCAATTGCTACATTTCTTCTAGATACAGGCTCGGACATAAGTTTATTTAAAATAGAAAATAATCAAAACTTAAATATCAATACAGACGAAATTTTAAATCTAAAAGGCATAGGAGACGGTACTATAAAAACAATTGGCTCTGCACGAACAACTTTCTTCATTAATAATTTCGAAATTTTTCACGATTTTCATGTTGTTGACAACACATTTCCAATACCTTGCAATGGAATAATTGGTTATGACTTTATAAAAAGATTTAACTGCGTATTAGACTATAAATCTTCTGGCTCTAGCATGTTAAAAATTCGACCAAATAACGTAAACAAACAACTTGAACTTAAAATAATGGACTCACACACAAAGGATTTTCTCTCACTTCCAGCAAGAGCTGAATGTGTTCGAAAAATTAGTGTCAGCAACAAAGAAATTGAAGTATTAGTTCCGAATCAGGAACTGAGTGAAGGGATTTATATTGCTAACACAAAAATTAACGTAAAAAATCCATACGTTAAAATTATTAACACTACAGACAAAAATATTTTTCTTAAACAGAGTAACATCAAAACTAAAAGTCTTAAAGAATACAATGTTGTTAAATTAGATCAACTAGATGAAAGCGAAGAAAGAAAAAAAATTGTACTAGACAAATTGGTAAAAAACTGTCCATTACCTTATAGGAAAAGTCTTATGGAACTCTGCTCTGGTTATACAGACATTTTTGCTTTAGAAACAGATGCATGTACTTTTAATAATTTTTACAAACAGAAACTACATCTTAAAGATAAAACACCGGTTTACATAAAAAATTACAGATTATCAGATACACATAAACCAGAAATAAAAAAACAAATTGAAAAATTAATTACAGATGATATAATTGAACCCTCTATTTCAGAATATAACAACCCTATCCTTCTGGTACCCAAAAAATCTTTACCAAATTCCACTGAAATAAAATGCACGACTGGGGTCGCACGTACTTGCTCTTGTAGTTCAAAGTATCGTTATCTTAAATAGCTATTGGAAATTTAAGATTTTGTTTAGTGTCGAGAAAAAAAAATCAAAAAAAAAAATCAAAAAAAAATGCAAGTTTTTTTCCAAAACTTAAAAAAAAATGTTTTCAAAAACTTTTTTATTTTTTTTTTATTTTTGACACTTCAAAATTGTGTCTGCAAATTTTGAATAAAATTAACTCATGTTTTGATGAAATATATGAACTTAAAAATATGTTAATTTTTGAAAAACGGCAACGCCATATTTCCGTTCGCCGCATTTTTTGAGAAAAACTAAAAACGCAGTTTTGTAAGAATTAATGGGAGTATTACCTACACCAAATTTAATCAAAATCGTTAGAGCCTTTTTCGAGAAATTTGCAATACCTCGAAAACTTTATATGGGAGATATGCGTTTAAAAGGAGATATTAGAAAAATAAAAAAAACGGGTCTAGGGAATTACGTAAAAATCATGTGTACCAAGTTTCAAGCAAATCCGTCCATCCGTTTAGGCCCTAGCTCGATGTACAGATGGACGCACAGACGCACATACGCACATACGCACAGACGCACAGACCGACGGACGGCATGACGAAAACCACTTTTTTGATCTTCTCCATCATCGTAATGTCGGTTTTGATTAAAACCTCGAATTTTTTTTTTCTACACGAAACCAATACTTGCCCTATAGAGCAAGTAAAAAAATGGAGATTTGTCATAGATTACAGACAAGTAAACAAAAAAATATCATCAGACAAATACCCATTACCAGGAATCGATGAGATTCTTGATCAATTAGGCCGCGCCAAATACTTTTCTTGTCTGGATTTAATTTCTGGATTTCATCAGATAGAGTTAGAAGAAGATTCAAGAAATATCACTTCTTTTTCTACCGAACAAGGTTCCTTCAGATTTAAAAGATTACCATTTGGTTTAAAAATAGCACCAAACTCATTTCAAAGAATGATGAATATGGCATTTACTGGTCTTGGGCCAGGCAGAACTTTCGTGTACATGGACGACCTTATAGTTGTTGGATGTTCTGAAAATCACATGTTATCTAATTTAAAATCAGTTTTCGATATTTGCAGAAAAACAAATTTGAAACTTCACCCAGATAAATGTAATTTTTTTGACTCCCAAGTTACTTTCCTCGGTCACAAATAGCCCAGTCATTTTAGTCATTTTTAAGCCCAATCTGCGGAAAAATTCCTACTGGGCTGAATTTTGGTATACAGCTTAATGACGGCTTTGTTATGAAGATGTGAAAAATCGACATTGATATCGTGTCCGCGTTAAGAGTTATAGGGGTCAAAAGGTCACAAAAACTGGTTTTTCACGATTTTCAGCAAAACGGTAAGTCTTATCAAAAAATTTTCAATGCAAGAATTGTAGACCAGATTATTATATATAAAAAGTGTCATGACACTTTTTTTCCTAAGACCCACCGTTTCTTAGGTACAACGATTCAAAAAGTTGAAGTTTAGTTGTAATCGTCAAAATCCTATTCCTGAAAAAAAAAACTCCTAACTGAAAAGTTCCTGAAATTTCATTATTTTTTTAGCTTGAATTTCGTTCCTCAACTGTTAAGAATATGGGGAAACCAAAAAAAAAATGGAAATTTTCGCCATTTTTCCGATTGGGGCCCTTCTCCCGAAACCATTTCCCTGGGAATTTTTGTTTAGAATATGTCTGAAAATATACAGGGTGTGCAATAGAGAATGGACAACCCTAAAACGGCTTATAGCTACACTTATGATTGTTCTAAAAACAGAAAGAAAAAAGTTCTATCGCAACCAGTTCATAAAATATGGACTTTTTTTCGTTCAGTGTATTTTAAATTTTATCATCTTATGTTTTCGTTCACTACAACCACGAATGAATGAATTTTATTTATTTCTTTTTTTTATAATTTTCTACAATAATTGGATGAGTACATAAACACTTTAAAAATTTCATAGCTATTGCACATTTTCGTAAAAAAAATTTTGAAATCTGTTTTTTGATGCAAAATGTAAAAAAAGTATTTTATGAAAAATTTTAAACACCTGTGGTATAAAATAAATCTATAGAAACCTAGGTGGCCAACTTTCTTAAAAATATTCTGGTTTAAGGAGAATATTTTTAAGAACTTTTCAGTTAGGAGTTTTTTTTTCAGGAATAGGATTTTGACGATTACAACTAAACTTCAACTTTTTGAATCGTTATACCTAAGAAACGGTGGGTCTTAGGAAAAAAAGTGTCATGACACTTTTTATATATAATAATCTGGTCTACAATTCTTGCATTGAAAATTTTTTGATAACACTTACCGTTTTTCTGAAAATCGTGAAAAACCAGTTTTTGTGACCTTTTGACCCCTATAACTCTTAACGCGGACACGATATCAATGTCGATTTTTCACATCTTCATAACAAAGCCGTCATTAAGCTGTATACCAAAATTCAGCCCAGTAGGAATTTTTCCGCAGATAAAACCTAAAATTACTGGACTAAAATGCACTGATAAGGGTATTCTTCCAGATGAATCAAAATTCGAAAAAATTTTGTCCTATCCAAAACCAACAAATGCGGATGAGTGTAAACCATTTATAGCATTTGTAAATTATTACAGAGGATTTATTCCCAATTTTTCCCACCATGCTGTTCACATAACCAGGCTTACTAGAAAAAAAACTCCCTTCAATTGGACAGAAGAATGCGAGAACGCATTCAACTACTTAAAAAATTCCTTACTCTCCCCAAAAATATTAAAATACCCTGATTTCGAAAAACCTTTTTGCATAACTACTGACGCCAGTAAAATTGCTTGCGGCGCCGTACTCAGTCAAGAACATAATGGTGTACAGCTTCCAATAGCTTTCGCATCTAAATCTTTCACAAAAAGTGAAAGTAACAAATCGGTAATAGAGGAAGAACTTACTGCCATTCACTGGGCTATAAATTTCTTCAAACCATACATCTATGGAACAAAATTTCTGGTTAAAAGTGACCACAAACCTCTAACATACTTATTTGCTATGAAAAACCTATCATCTAAATTAACAAGAATGAGACTTGATCTGGAAGAATTCGATTTCGTGGTTGAGTATATCAAAGGAAAGGATAATTGTGGAGCAGATGCTTTATCTCGTATTGATTTTGTGCAAATCAAGCTACTTAAAGAAGAAAATTCTGCTATCATACAGGTAGTTACGAGATCTAAAGATAAAATACAACATAACCCTACCAGTACTGCGAATAACTTAAAAGACATAAAACGACAAGTTTACCATACGATTACGACACATGAAGTGAAAAAATTACCATGCCTAAAAGTAATATTAAAAAAGTGCACTAAAGAAGAGATTAACATTGAAAAATCAATTGAATTCTTTTATTTAAATTTATTCCATGGAAAACGAAAAATTTTCGAATTAAATGCTAAAAATTTTATTGCTTATGGGAAAATTGAATTAGCGCAATTGTTTCCCAAACTTGAAAAAATAGTTGGCAGTACAAATTTTAAGAATATTAAAATCGCGATTGATGATAACTTATTTAAATATGTCGACATTGAAGAATTCAAGAAATTAGGCAATCAATTCCACTGTGCAAGTTTTTTGAAAAAAAAATTTTGAGACAGGCGCGCGATTAACTGTTTCGCCCTATTTCGGAGCCGAGAAATCCATTGGCATCATTAGTTTTTCGATTTATCGGTACGACTTCGAACAAATTTTTTTTTGAAAGTTTTTTCAATTATTTTGAGATTTTTCCACTGTTTTTAGTCATTTTTCAATCAAAAACAATGTTTATATTGCTAATAATTCTGCTCAAACGTTATTTGCTACATTGTAAACAATTTTGAAGAATTTATTTGAAAGTTTAGTGATTTTTTTTGAATTTTTTAAAAAAAAATCGAAATTTTTTACATTGTTATCGTTTTTTCGCTGTTTTTGTTCTCTTTTGCACAAATACATAGCATGTTTTCCATTAAAAATTAATTTAACTGTTAATTTAGTGTTGGTTAAACTTTGACATACTATCGATAGCATCGATAACAAAAAAATATCGAGTATATCGATACTTCACAAAACTATCGATAGTTTCAATACTTCCAAATTGTTTTACCACAAGGCTACCGATATTATCGATAGCTTTGAAATTAATTAAACACAATTTGAACTACAAGTTAAGTTTTCGTTTGACATTGGATGTAAACAACGAGTTAACATAGTGTTTGGTAGATATCGATAGTTTCCATTGCCGATTGTATCAATAGTTTTAAGAAAAAACTATCGATAGTATCGGTAGCCTTGTGGTATAATAATTTGGAAGTATTGAAACTATCGATAGTTTGTGAAGTATCGATATACTCGATATTTTTTTGTTATCGATGCTATCGATAGTATGTCAAAGTTTAACCAACACTAAATTAACAGTTAAATTAATTTTTAATGGAAAACATGCTATGTATTTGTGCAAAAGAGAACAAAAACAGCGAAAAAACGATAACAATGTAAAAAATTTCGATTTTTTTAAAATTTTTTCAAAAAAAAATCACTAAACTTTCAAAAAAAATTGTTCAAAATTGTTTACAATGTCTTTCTTCTGGTAGCAAAAAACGTTTGAGCAGAATTATTAGCAATATAAACAATGTTTTTGATTGAAAAATGACTAAAAACAGTGGAAAATTCTCAAAATAATTGAAAAAACTTTCAAAAAAAATTTTGTTCGAAGTCGTACCGATAAATCGAAAAACTAATGATGCCAATGGATTTCTCGGGTCCGAAATATGGCGAAACAGTTATTCGCGCGCCTGTCAAGAATTTCGACTTGCAAAGTGTTATTGAAAAAGGTAACTATAGCTCTAACACCAAAAATAATCAAAATCACTTCACCTACACAAAAACTTGAAGTTTTGCAAAAATATCATGATGACCCTGTATTTGGTGGCCACCCAGGAGTCTCACGATTTTTATCAAAACTCAGACGTTCATATTTTTGGAAAAACATGACTTCAGACGTCAAGTCTTATGTTCGAAATTGCGAAAAATGTAAGCTTAAAAAACAGGGTCCTGGCAATAAAGAGTTTTTAATTAAAACACCCACCCCTCAAAAGCCTTTCGAAGTAGTGCAAATAGATACAATAGGTCCATTACCTGAGTCGTTTCAAGGAAATGGATATGCACTTACAATAATTTGCGATCTAACCAAATACTTAATAACAGTTGCGATACCTTGCAAATCAGCAAATATAATAGCCAAGGCAATGGTAGAAAACTGTATTTTAATATACGAACCCATACAACAAATCATAACTGATATGGGCACTGAATACAAAAATCAAATATTTAGTGAAATATGTAAACTTTTAAAAATAGAAAATAAAACTTCTACCCCTTACCACCATCAGACATTAGGAACAATAGAACGCTCTCATAGAACATTTAATGAGTACATAAGATCGTACATATCAGACAACAAGTTAGACTGGGATCATTGGCTGAAATACTTTACTTACTGTTATAATACAACGCCAACAACAACACATGGTTATACTCCTTTTGAATTAGTTTTTGGTAAGACTCCATTTCCATACGAATTCATGTTAAATGGAAATGTCGATCCAATATATAATATTGACGACTATGGGTCAGAACTAAAATTCAAACTGCAAATAGCTCAAAAACGAGCAGCAGATTTGTTACAAAAGGCAAAAACTAAATCTAAAGAAACTTATGACAGTAAAGCAAACCCACAAAAAATTCAGCCAAATGATATGGTCTAAGGACGAAGCCAACCACAAACTGGATAGTTGCTTCAAGGGACCATACAGAGTACTTGAAACTGACAATTTAGGAAACTGTAAACTTAATACCAAAACAAAAACTATAACTGTACATAAAAATAGATTAAAACTAGCTTAAATTCTTATTGTAAACAAAAACAAAAAAAAGAATTAATTAGTAAACAAAAGTATATAAGTTATAATGCATAAGATTCAATTTATATGTTAATTTCATTAATTAATTAGCATAAATTTTAATTTCATAAAAATTAACTTCATTTTAATAATAACTTCAAAATAAATATTTAATAGTAAGATAAATATAGGTTCATTAAATAGATTAATTTAACGGCCGTTAACCCAATAATAATTAAAAAAAAAAATAATAAATATAAGCTATAGTATTCATAAGTAATAAAGAATGTTAACATTGTTATAAACAAAAAAAAAACATATAATTTAATTATCAAATCCAATTATTATTAATGTACTATATTCATGTAAAAAAAAAATCTTTCTTGTACAATTTTAAAGTTCAAGTGACCTCAACTCCAAATTTATAAAGCGTTTCGCCCAGGTACGACAGTGGGCTCATCAGTTAGATCTGTCGTACCCTTACTAAGACGCCTTATTTTGGTCGATGTTTACCGACACTATATAAAACTCACAGCATGAATATACTGTGAATTCTAATATTCTAAAGGAATTTGTTTTGATGAGCCCACTGTCGTACCTGGGCGAAACGCTTTATAAATTTGGAGTTGAGGTCACTTGAACTTTAAAATTGAATTATATTCAATCGCTCCACTTAAAATAGAAATAATTTAAATAATTTTTATTATTTTTGTTATTTTTTTCTTCGTTCTTTCTTGTACGATTTTTTTTTTTCCAAAAAGGGAAGGTGTTGCGAATAAAGGTCGTTCGGTCAGTTACCCATATGAAATATTAAATTCCCACAAGTTGCATTACTTATAAATATAAATTCCCACAGTTTGGATTACTTGCTTGTGCGTACATATGACACCGCTTCCATCGATTGCATATGCCATCGCTTGCATAGTGCTAGGTGTAACGACCCTTATTCGCTGACGCCAACAGTCATTGATTTCTGAAATATGAAATCGTTGACTAATAGAAATAAGTTTTAACTAGAAATAAGTTGCTTAGTTAAAATAAATATAAACCAATTCATTATTGTTTGGTCTTGAATATGAACTAGGTGTTTTTCTTTACATTAGCAATATAAACATTGTTTTTGATTAAAAAATGACTAAAAACAGTGGGAAATTCTCAAAATAATTGAAAAAACTTTCAAACAAAATTTTGTTCGAAGTTGTACCGATAAATCGAAAAACTAATGACGCCAATCGATTTCTCGGGTCGGAAATAGGGCGAAACAGTCAATCGCGCACCTGTCTCAAAATTTTTTTTCAAAAAACTTGCAAAGTGTTGTTTTTGATAACCATTAATACTTTTTGGCATAATCATTATTTTAATGACTGGAATGCATCTTCGTGGCATAGAGTCACCTCTCGACTAGTATTGAGTTCCACGAATCTCGCAATATCTACCACAATTCTTTCGAATTCTTCGTCGGGGAATTGTGCGGGCCACTCCATGACGCATACCTTTTTCTCCTGAAACCATAATTTTGCCCTTTTCGAAAAGTGCTTTGGGTCATTATCTTGTCAATATACCCCAAAAAAAGGCATTTCGTCTTCAGCATAGGGTAACATAACCTTCTCGAGAATTTTTACGTACTCCATTATACCCTTGATGGGATAAATAGCCCCAACCCCGGTGAATGAAAAGCATCAGTTTCGCACCGCCATGCTTTACTAATACAAAATTACAATTTAAAACTTTTGTAAATAAAAAATAAAATTATTAAAAAAAAACAAAAACAAAACAATAAAATTACATTTTACAAATCCTACAAGAATTTTGAATACTGATGTTCTCGACCACTGTTTCTTTTTATTTGTTATCAGCTGGTTATATACTATGCTGAGACTGTCACAATCAGACCGTCTATTAACTGCATTATCAGTGTTGTTGATCTGCAGCATTATTACATAACAACGATAAAGTAACATTCAGCGACACGTTTTCCTGCAAGTGATCCAGCTGACAGCCCAAACCTGAGTTCCCCAGAAGAGATTGCGGAAATAATCAACCTATCCAAACCGAAAAAATCAACTGCACCAGATGGCATCTCCAACTTCATCATAAAAAGGCTCCCGCAAACAGTGATAATCTTCTTAGCTATCATCCTCAACAACTGCATCAAAACCTGCTACTTCCCGGAGAAATGGAAAACTGCAAGAATTGTGGCGATTCCTAAGGTGCTAGGAACTTGATCTCCAATTATAGGCCAATCTCTCTTCTCAACAATCTTAGTGAGCTTTTGGAAGACCTGACACTCAGGAAGCTGAAGAAGTTTTGCAGCGATAACAACTTCATTTACTAAGCTTTCCTTTAGCACTTATTAAAATTATTTTTTTCTCTCTTCCAGAAACTTTTTTCTGCAAGTCGAGGATCGGAAATCCCCAATGAAATGCATTACAGCTGGAGTTGCTCAAGGATCCAAACTTGGCCCCTTCCTTTAGAGCATTCCGACGGCAGAACAGCCACCTGCAATTGAGTGCGAGAACTTGCTTTACACAGACGATTCACACACATACTGCATGGTATCATGGTATCCGAATCAACTCATCCAAGTCGGAACTATTGTGCCTTACACGATCAGGAGGACGAGGCAGTCGATCGGCTGGAAGCTGTAGAAGCATCACATTGACACTTCCGGATGGACTAGATTCCAGCCAAACCCAACGCCAAGTACTTAGGAATCAACTTTAAGGAACTCCTCAGATTCAACAATCACTCCCGCTTGGTTCTCAGAAAAGCCAACTTTGCCCTCTATCGCCTTCACCCCTCGATGAAAGTAGAACAGGATTAAGTCAACCAACGAAACTCTTGATGAACAACCAGCTTCTGCGACTAGTCATTGCCTACAGCTTTCTGGTATGGTACACCATCTTCAAGACAGCCATGAAGGAACTACGAATGTTCGAGAGAAAAATACTGATGATGTGCACCGTACTTATCTTTGACCGACAGCTGCAGAAATATTATAACAACAAGCGACTTTACGAGAAAGCAAAAATCATACCTCTGGACAAGTATCTACTGCAATCGGCGAAGATACTAACAGGAAATATCGCCGATCACCCCAATCAGCTGATGAGAAGAATAACAGCCCAACAACGACATCCTGAACCTAGGTACTTTTACGCTTTGGATATACTGGATGAGCACATAATTTCAATGGACAACGAAGAAGCAGTTGGCTTTTACGCCGACATCTAGTCGACATACTACCGTGGCTGACCGCCAATCAAACCAACACAACTCAACCAACCCTACAACTCGACATCCGGGTCTGAACACCCCGAGGACAACCTACAGAATTTTCAAATTAAATTAACTTATAGTCATTGTATAAGGTTAGCCCCCCTTTGTGCCAACAAAATTTTGTATCAATCAATGTATCTTAAAAATAAGCCAATTTTAAGTTAATTGTAAATAACAATTCAATAAACGAAATTGAATTATATTGATATACAGCATTTCTAGCAATATTCTTTTGTTATGATACTTCCACCTCAAAAATTGAGACATCATCAAAGTTCGGTTTGTGGTTGTGTTCTAAGCAATGCAATGGAAGTGCAATTTTTTGAGAACCACCGTTGTTTATATCAGATCGATAGCCCGAGAGACGATTGCGGAGCTTTTGTTTCGATGTTCCTACACGGAGAAAAAAGACCACATAGAATTAAGCGGATTTCACCTTAATTTAAGCGGATTTGCTAAGATGACTTCCACCATAAATTTAGGTGACAATACACATTCATTTCTTGAATGCGGAAATTAAAAAAAAAGAACTGGCAGCCACTGGGGATCGAACCTATAACTGTTGGGTTACTAGGCCAGTGCCTCACCACTGTCCTATCTCACTGTTGGAAATGAGTATGTAAAGCTAAAGTTATTTTAAGCGGATATCTTTTAATTTTAAGTTGGTAAAATTTAATGTGCGCATCATCTTATTTTAAGGTGACTTTTTTTTCGTGTACGGAAGAACAATCCGTCTCCCTTCCACCATTGAATAACTATATATAGAAGTGACACCGGAAAAAAAACATCCGTTATGCTTGAGAATTGGCGCCACAGTCGCTTAAGGATTGTGTATTCGATGGCCGAAAAATCCCTGAAAAGGACTTTTGGTTACTTAGTAACAACAACTATAATGCTATTTATATTTTGTCTATTTGCAGTAGTTTTGTTTTTCGTCAGTAGTGTTTTTGTTTATTCTTGTTTCTGTAATTTTTAAATAGAATTTAATTTTTGTAATATTTTAAATTGAATTTATTTTTTAATGCTTAAAAAATGTATTATCTTTTTTAATTGCTCAGATATTAATTTTTAAATGGAATTATTTTTTCTTACCCATGAAAATTTTTGACTTTGGGCCGATTTTCTTCGATAAATGTATTATAAACATACAGCCCTATTTATAAACTCATTATAGACAGTGCATAGCATTATGTACTCTTTATAATGTCTTTAAACAAAAAATTGTTATTTATAATATTTATGCAACGTTAAATAGAGATTGTATAAGCTAAACGCGTTTTTAGGTTGTTTAGAGCCTGAATACGAGGAATATATTTTGCTTAAATGTCAGTTGAACATCACATCATTGTCACAAAAAGAAAACACAATAATGATTTGTATAATTTTTATTGACGAAATTAGTTTTCCTCTTTCTTTTTTTATTTCATAATCAAAAGTGAACAATTTGTAATGAACTAAAATAATAAATAATAAATTGTGTTTTTTAGAGATTTTTTCCTGATATGAATTCTTACGAGGCCTTTTACTTAGTGACCAGCGCCGTAAGGCGGCTACAATCCGCTGTGGATTTGGGGACTTTTACCCGCAGTTGACAAATGTGTGTTTTCATTTTTCATCTTTCTCTTTTTAAGCCTTTTGTTTGTTTTTTTTACACAGAAATGATTAATGTAGAATTTTCTGTATTGTCAATAAAAAACAAATGAGAAATCGTATTTTCTTTTAGAAGTTTTCTTCCACGAGAACTTTTGCTCACGTTTTTGTTTTTGTTTTTTGTTTATTTTCGAATCAGATGGAGTTGTTTGTTGTTATAAAAAGTACTTATTTTCCTTTTTTAGTACTTATTTGGACACAAAAATTGCATAATTATAATGGCTAAGAAAATGTTTTGATAAATAGAAATTTATGTAACATCGCGTCGCATAGAGGCTACGTAAAACTTTATGCATTGTATAACTATGCAGCCGTTTAGTTAGAGCTGTTTACCGAAATATAATAAATAAGGCTGATAGTGTTTTATAAATTTATTCTTATGAAGAAAACAATAATGAAAAAACTTTGCCAGAAAACTTATATATTTTATCATATTTGGGAAAACTTGCACCAGGTAAAATCTCTAAAAAATGTGTTTTATTGCTTTATTCAAAAATGGGTACGAATTAAAAATTTATTTTTGAAGTTTAAGTTTATTTCTGTTTACAACAATTATTTAAAGTGTGCTCCTTGATTTTGTGTGCTTAATAGGGCCCGTTTTTTGGATTTTATTGGGAATATTAATTTATTCTATCTATTGTCCCTCTTTTAATGATGGTTCAGAGAATACATTCTTCTTGTTCCACAAGAAGTGCTATTGATGTCAAATAAGTAACGCTTTTCACTCCCATTCATAAAAAAAGCCAATATTTTGCAGTTTGGAGAACTTCCAAATCATTGAACAGGTCCATTTCTTCCCATCCAAAGATAACCGTAATCTTCATTAGCCAATCTTAAAAATCGTGTCATTAGTGGTCTGGTGCGTCATCTTGTACGTAATATGAAGTAGCTAATAGAATTTGTGAAATATCCTGGATTGTATCTGGTAAATCATATTGGAGAACCTCCATCAGTTAATATTAGCAACAAAATCCAAAAAAAACGGGCACACAAAATCAAGAAGAACTTTTTAAATAACACGGTGGAACACTCAAAAAATACGCGGGCGGAGACCTATCACGTTTTGTAGAGCTAGTCGCACTGAAACGGTATTTAAAAAGTCCCTAACACCCCTTAAATCTGGAGTTAGGGACAAAAAATGGTTTTTTTGACCTTCACCCATTGAAAAAAATCTAGCTTCGTCAAATTTTTACCCATTTTCGATTTTTACAGTTTCTAATAGAAAATAAATATACCTTTTCAACAATGTATAAAACATGTAACTCGGTTAAACCACCTAGAATTTATAAGCTGTCAAAGTTCAAAAATTCCAATTTTTTCGTCATTTATCCAACTTCCAAATCAAATTAAAGTATATATTTTCACAACAGCATGCTGTTTTAAAAATATATTCTAAAATAATATTTATTTCCAAATCAAACGAGATATTTTTTATGAAAATCACTTCAAAATTGGCTTAGAAAAAAAAATTTTTCGATTTCAACCCAGATACAAAATTCGAACTTTTAAGTATAGAACAAAAATGTTGTTTTGGAACGTAGTAGGATAACTTGGACGCCAGGATTTGATAACGGTTTTTTGTAAAGGAGCTCAATACAAACATTTCTTTCTTTGGGAGGGGGGTCTATATCCCCTCGTTTAGGTGGGAGGGGCAGTTTTATAAAAAAAAAATTATCAAAATAAAAAAAATGATCAAAAAACAATGGCATTTCCAAAAGGCAAAATTGTACATTTAATTCTTTTTTTTTAAATCTGTAGTGATGTTATGTAATTACAACTTATTCAGCAAAGCTTACACTTTAGTAATGACTAAGTTAATTGTACGCAATATCAATCAGTCAGTTGTTTGCCCTCTCTTAAACCGATTGTTATCTAATTAGTTATTAAGTTATAGTAATAAAGAACTCTAACGCATATTCTGCCTTTTACTCAAGTCATCACAGTGGCGACGAGGATTGAACTAACTTAATTAATAAAGTAACAAAATGTCTGTAATCGGTTCTGTTGAAAAGTTTGATTTTAATCAAAATGAGTGGCAAATTTTTAAAACGCAATTGGAACAGTTTTTCATAGCCAACGATGTTAAAGACAGTCTGAAACAGAAAGCAATCTTAATTAATGCTTTTTCAGAAAAATCATATAAATTATTGTTTAATTTGATTCATCCAGTGAAAATTGAGACGGCTACGTACGATGTACTTATCAAAGCTCTTGATGATCATTTAAAGCCTACCATTTCTCATTTCGCTGAACGATACAAATTCTACTCTGCAGTTAAAGATCATCAAGAAACCATAAGTCAATGGGCAGCTCGAGTAGAAAAAAAAATAGAAAATAAATATACCTTTTCAACAATGTATAAAACATGTAACTCGGTTAAACCACCTAGAATTTATAAGCTGTCAAAGTTCAAAAATTCCAATTTTTTCGTCATTTATCCAACTTCCAAATCAAATTAAAGTATATATTTTCACAACAGCATGCTGTTTTAAAAATATATTCTAAAATAATATTTATTTCCAAATCAAACGAGATATTTTTTATGAAAATCACTTCAAAATTGGCTTAGAAAAAAAAATTTTTCGATTTCAACCCAGATACAAAATTCGAACTTTTAAGTATAGAACAAAAATGTTGTTTTGGAACGTAGTAAGATAACTTGGACGCCAGGATTTGATAACGGTTTTTTGTAAAGGAGCTCAATACAAACATTTCTTTCTTTGGGAGGGGGGTCTATATCTCCTCGTTTAGGTGGGAGGCGCAGTTTTATAAAAAAAAATTATCAAAATAAAAAAAATGATCAAAAAACAATGGCATTTCCAAAAGGCAAAATTGTACATTTAATTCTTTTTTTTTAAATCTGTAGTGATGTTATGTAATTACAACTTATTCAGCAAAGCTTACACTTTAGTAATGGCTAAGTTAATTGTACGCAATATCAATCAGTCAGTTGTTTGCCCTCTCTTAAACCGATTGTTATCTAATTAGTTATTAAGTTATAGTAATAAAGAACTCTAACGCATATTCTGCCTTTTACTCAAGTCATCACAGTGGCGACGAGGATTGAACTAACTTAATTAATAAATTAACAAAATGTCTGTAATCGGTTCTGTTGAAAAGTTTGATTTTAATCAAAATGAGTGGCAAATTTTTAAAACGCAATTGGAACAGTTTTTCATAGCCAACGATGTTAAAGACAGTCTGAAACAGAAAGCAATCTTAATTAATGCTTTTTCAGAAAAATCATATAAATTATTGTTTAATTTGATTCATCCAGTGAAAATTGAGACGGTTACGTACGATGTACTTATCAAAGCTCTTGATGATCATTTAAAGCCTACCATTTCTCATTTCGCTGAACGATACAAATTCTACTCTGCAGTTAAAGATCATCAAGAAACCATAAGTCAATGGGCAGCTCGATTACGATCATTAGCCATTTGTTGTGAATTTGGTTGTGAGCTTGATTCAGCTATGCGAGACAAGTTTGTGATGGGACTGCAGAAGGGACCGGCGAAAGACAAGCTTTTTTTGGAGAGCGTGACTAAGCTAACATTCGACAAAGCCATTGACATTGCGAATGCCGTTGAATGTGTCAAGCAACAATATGAGCTTGACGTAATAGTCCATTGAAATGTTACAAAAATTTGACCGAACCTTGCATTTTGGGTAGGACAAGATAGTTTGTTTTGATCTGTAGGGGAGGTTAATGTGAGTATACAATCCAGTTTTAAGAATTTTTTCTTGAAAATGTACATCTATTTTCAAGTATAACTTTCTTATTTTCAATTTTACAGAAAAAAGTACCTTAATCAAAATTGTAGAGAAATAAATTATCTACAAAATCGCTTTAGACATTTTTTTTGTGGGACTTACGGTTCGCAAGATATCGATAAAAAACAGTTTACACCCCTTTTTCCAAGATGGCGGCCAAATGGGGGGGCTTTCAACCCCGAAAACTATATTGTATACTCACATTAACCTCCCCTACAGATCAAAGCAAAAAAATCTTGTCCTACCCAAAATGCAAGGTTAATGTAACATTTCAATGGACTATAAGCATTAAACAAGAACCTGGTACATCAGAAGGTGGTATATATCGAATGGGTCAAACGAGGCAAAGAGGCAACAATGGGCAAGCAACGGGTTAATCACACCATCAGCAGCAGCGTGGGCAAAATCATCAAGGTGGCAACAACAGCGGTAAATGTGCAGTTTGTGGACTTGCAAATCATACAGAAAATGCATGTCGATTTAAAAACTACCGATGTAAACGGTGTAAGCAAAGAGGTCATCTACAACGGGTATGTCCACTTAAATCCAATAAATTTAATGGGCAACATGATTTCAAGTACATTGAAAGTTCTGAATTATCTTTATTTAATATTATTAATAGAAATTTAGATTCAAATAAGCCTATTAAAATTAAAGTGTACATGAATAGTATTCCTATAATGATGGAAATTGACACGGGAGCTTCTTTCTCCGCAATCTCTTTAGAAACATACCGTAATAATTTTAGTTTGCATGCATTAGAAAAATCCAATTTAGTTTTTTGTAATTATAATGGCACAAAAATTATTCCTGCTGGAGTTTGTGATATGGATGTTTTATACAATAATGTGTGCAAAAACATAAAAGTTGTTGTTGTTGAAAATGGTGGTCCACCTTTACTAGGCCGCAACTTCTTAAATGAATTTGATATAAGATTTGCTAATTTAAATTTCATTGAAAATAATACTCCTACGGAGATGCATGCAATAATAAAAAAATTTAGTAAACTTTTTGATGGTGAATTAGGAAAATTTAATAAAGGTTCAATAGTTTTGCATGTTAAGAAAGACTGTAGCCCCAAGTTCTTCAAGCCACGCCAAATGCCTTTGGCCTTAAAAGAAAAGGTTGAAAACGAAATTGACAAATTAGTTAGCCTTGGGGTGTTAGAGCCTGTAAATTTCAGTGAGTGGGGAACTCCAATCGTTCCAATATTGAAAAAATCTGGTGAAGTTAGGATATGTGGGGATTTCAAGATCACTGTGAATCCTCAATTGCTTATTGAAAAGTACCCACTTTCGCGAATTGAAGAATTATTTGCGCAGCTCCATGGTGGAGAAGAATTCACTAAATTAGATCTGTCAATGGCATATCAGCAAGTGGTGCTGGACAAAGAGTCTAGAAAATTAACAACAATCTCAACTTCCAAAGGCCTTTTCCAGTACACGCGTCTAGTTTACGGTTTGGCATCGGCACCGGCAGTGTTCCAAAAAATTATGGATAGTTTATTAATGGGCATTAAAGGGGTAGTAGTTTTTCTAGATGATGTATTGATAACAGCTCCTAACAGAAAATTACATATGGAAAAAGTAGAAATGGTTTTAAAAATCTTGCAAAATGCAGGTTTTAAATTAAACAAAGATAAATGCACGTTTCTATCTAAATCAATAAATTATTTAGGTCATGTGATAGACAAATCGGGGTTAAAAACTTGTCCAAATAAGATAAAGACGATTCAAGAAATTAAAAATCCTAATTCCTTAAAAGAATTACAATCTTTTCTTGGGGTTATAAATTTTTATAGGAAGTTTTTGCCTAATATTACAACTCTTTGTGCGCCTTTGTATAATTTGTTGAAAACGACAGTGAAATTCGATTGGAGAGATGAGCATTCTCATGCTGTAAAGCTATGATTACACGGTCAACGAAATCGGTCAACGCGTTGACTCTCTGACGTCAAGAAAAAATCCATATTCTCTCTGTCATCTCACCGTCAACGTTCACAGTGTCAATGCATAAAACATTGACTATCACACGATTGACACTGTTGCGTCAATGTTGTCCTAAATTACGTTGACCCGCAGGTGTGTCAACGTGACGTTTACTTAGCAGTGTCAATGCGTTGGCTCACAAAACTTTGTTGATCACACGGTTTGACACAAAGCAAACATTTAAATTTTCCAAAAATATTTTGTAAACAAAAAAAGCGGAGAAAATAAGATTTGAAAAAAGATCTCATAGAAAAATTAAACGAATATTGGTTTGACATGGTCGCATTGAAATTGAAATATTTCGAGATATACGCAATGCATTTTTAAGATAAAAGCATGCGCGTAGGAAGGGGGGGTCCTGGGTGGGCCAGGCCCACCCTAGAAAATCAATGCCCCACCCTAGAAAAACCGACAGTTCTACGGAACCTTTAGTCTGGTGTTAGCTCCCACTAACATTTTTTTTTTAATATCGTTTGCTGAGAATTATAGGGCTGTATGTATATTTAATAATTTAATTAATTTTTAAATTAAAATTAATTTTTAAATAAAATTTAATTTTTTACAAAATTAAGATTTTTGGACGTCAAAAATATCTTTTAAACGGTTATATAAACGAAAATGGTGTCCAAGGCCTTTTTTGTAGAGCGTTCAATTTAATACAAGAATATGTAAAGAAACCTCCTTAAAAGCCGATTTATAAAATCATGATTTTTTTTAGTAGAAGGATAATATAAAAAATGGAAAATTGCGAAGCGAAGGACCTTTCCATTAATACAAAGATTTTATATTTGGTGAGTTGAGTATATTCTAGAGATGTCTGGCAATCTATCGGAGTATAAAATCAAAAAAAAATTTGATTTTTTTGAACCAGCCTTGTGTTTATGTATATTTTTCTTAGTCAGCGATATGTATAAATACCCCGTTTATATGAGCAGTCTAAAAGGTCGGATTCAATAATTAGCTTTTTCAATTTAGGCCGTGTGTGAATTGCGTTAAATAATTAACAGCATGTAAAATTTTTGACACTATTGAAGTTAATAAAAAAAATTTCCGCTGTTAAAAATTTATTGGGTTAAATTTGAGTTAAATTTTTTTTGCAGATGCTTTTGCTTTGTTTTTTTTTTTTTTATTAAAAAGGAGTATCATGGCAGAAAAAAGGCAGACAAAATTCTAAACAATAATCCTTACAGCTGAAATTTTTTTATTAACCTCAATATATATAGTTTCGTAGATAAAAATTAATTTTGATCTGCTTATATCTCAAAAACGTGACGTCATAGATTTTTTTCGACTTCGGATTTGAATTACGAACGTTAAAATCTATTAGAAAAGTATATTTTGGTTTACAGAAAAAATAAATTCTCGGTTTTATTGAACATTGTAACTTTTCATTATATCATGTTTTCTAATATTTACTTAAAAACATAGTTGGCAACCATATAACCCCAATATTTTCAATTTTCTTATGAAAAATAAATAGAAGAGATCTCAAAATTCTGATAAGTGAAAAAAAATACATGAAATAGCGTATTTAGAGGTCTTAAGGTGTGTTTTACTAAATTGGCATTTTTTGGACTTTGTTTTCAAATTTTTTGATTTTTTTGTAAAGAATATGAATCTATGAATCCTAAATCTTAAATCTAACACCTTTTTGACATGAATTTAGCCCAATTTCTAGCTTATATACTGTTTTGAAAATGAAAATTCTATTTTAAAGCTCATTCTTTCCGCCATTTTAGAGCCGCCATTTTGAATAAAAAAAAGTTGTATTCTACATACTATTATCATTCAGTGTACCAAATTTCATGATTTTTCGTCCAGAAATGGCCGTGCAAATGAATTTTGATGCCAAAAACCAAGAATGGCACCACTGTGCGTCGATGCGAGCCCAATCGGTTTGGGCGCTGTGTTATCACAGGTGTATGAAAATGGTGTGGAAAGGCCTATCGAGTTTGCATCAAGAAAGTTGTCTAAAACCGAGCAAAAGTATTCTCAATTAGATAGGGAAGCCATAGCTATTCTTTTCGGAGTGACAAAGTTTCATCACTGCCTATATGGTAGAGAGTTTACATTAGTGACTGATAACAAGCCGTTAATGTACATATTCGGTCCAAAAAAGGGTATTCCACAGATGGCTGCTAATCGTTTACAACGTATTGCACTAGTTTTGACAGGTTATACTCCCAAAATTGAATATATTCAATCCGAAGCTAATGTTGCGGATTATTTTTCGCGATTCCCAATCGAAAAACCATTAGATGCAGTAGAAAATGCAGATTTGTGTTACATTAATTATGTTAGGAAGTTGAGTTATTTGCCTGTCACTGTGGAGGATGTTGCAAAAGAATCCAAAAAAGATTCCATTATATCCAGTGTTATGAAATTCGTTCACGTTGGATGGCAACAAGAAAAAGTAGATGTTGAACTGCAACCCTTTTTCTTGAGAAGAAATGAATTAAGCATTGAGTCAGGTTGCTTATTTTGGAGCTATCGCATTATTATCCCCAAATTATTGCAGTCATCGGTTTTAGCTGAAATACATAAAACACACATGGGGATAGGTAAGATGAAAGCTACAGCTAGAAGTTACTGTTGGTGGCCTAAGCTAGATAGTGATTTGGAAGCCGTTAGTAAATCATGTGAGCAATGCATGGCAACTAGGTCTAGACCCCCAAAAGGAAGTCTTATGTGTTGGGAATGGCCTGAAGAACCATGGGTGCGAGTGCACATAGATTTTTTGGGAACTATTTATAATAGATGGTTTTTAGTTTTGGTGGATAGCCATAGTAAATGGCCCGAATGTTTTGACATGGGTACAAATACAACGAGTAAAGCTACGATAAACAAATTAAGACCATTATTTGCGCGTTTTGGCATTCCTAAGGCGTTAGTTTCTGACAATGGCACTGCTTTTGTTTCTAAGGAAATCGAAGACTTTTTGAAAATCAATGGTATAAAGCATCTAACAACGCCAGTAGGAAACCCAAGTGAAAACCATAAAAAAACGCTTTAAAACGAGCACTTGAACCAAATAAAATAAAATGCACGACTGGGGCCGCACGTACTTGCTCTTGCAGTTCAAAGCACTTTTATGTTAGCTTACTTGTAGATTATAAGAGCTGCCTGTATATAAATTTTTAAGAAATTTGGTTGATGTAGGGGAAGAGCTAGCTTGGAGGCCAAATGTTGGTTAAATAATTTTTTTTTATTTGACTTGACTTTTTTGAGAAAAACTAAAAATGCAGTTTTACTGCAATTACTTTGAATGTTACGTATCCAAAATTTTATCAAAATCATTAGAGCCATTTTTGAGAAAATTGCAATAACTCCATAATGATGTACGGGAAGAGCCGACATTCGCGCTTCAAAAAATTGTAAAGACCATATTTCCACTATACGTATTTTTTGAGAAAAACTAAAAACGCAGTTATGTTAGAACTATGTACAGCATTACGTGTGTTAAATTTAATCAAAATCGTTAGAGCCGTTTTTGAGAAAATTGCAATAACTCGAAAATTTTGTATGGGAGGTATACGTTCTAAGCGAGATATTAAAAAACAAAAAAAAACCAACCTTGGAAATTACGAAAAAAACCAAATTTCAAGAAAATTCGTTCACCCGTTTAGGCTGTAGCTACCTGTACAGATGGACGCACAGACGCACAGACCGACGGACGTCATGACGAAAACCACTTTTTTGGACTTCTCCATCATCGTAATGTTAGTTTTGATTAAAACCTCGAAATTTTTTTTTGACACGAAACCAATACTTGCCCTATAGAGCAAGTAAAAATTGACATTAATACGGCAATTAATGCATTTCTATTAGATTATAGAAATACTATTCATTCAACAACAGGTGTATCTCCAGCTGAGTTAATGATTGGTAGAAAATTAAGAACTAGATTAGATTTACTTAATCCTAAAAGAAATATGGAAATTAATCTAAGAGCCGATTTTTCAATCTTCTAATAAACAGTCAGTTAATTGTTCGACGAATAAAGTTATTAGGCTCATAAACAATCAGATAACAAAATTGAATTTTTCAATTAAAAAAACTCTATTCTACAGAATAACAAAAAAAATGTCAAATTCAAAAATATTCAAAATTAAACGTCATTTTTGTTCATAATTAATTATGTTTTCTTGTGTTCCCTTATATTTTTAAAACGTGGTCTTTAATTTAGTGGTCTTTAAATTTGTGAAAAAAAGCATCTTAATAATTTATAATCTCAAAAATATCCATTTCATCAATATTTTCTTTAAAATAGCTTTGACAATTGACACAATATTTTTGTTGAGATTATTCCTTAGAATAATTTTTATTCGTCTCTGAAAGAAGCAGATAGATTTATTCCTCTAATAAATGTTTTATTAAAGGAATAAGCTATATCCGGCTGTTGAAAAATGGATTTTTTCTCTATTTGAGGAATAAGTGCTAACTGACTGTTTAACTAACTATTGAAAAATTGGCCCTAAGTAAAATTAAAACAACAGTTAAAAAACAACAAACAAATCAAAAACAATATTATAAATCGAAAATAAGAAAATCATTTAAAATAAATGAAATTGTAATGGTAAAAGATTATTCTAAAGCTAATAAAGTAATTTGGACTAAAGCTAAAATTTTTAAAATATTAGGCATGCAAACATACTTAGTTAAATTAGTGAATTCTGATAAAATTTGGAAAAGACATTTAAATCAAATCATAAGCATGTGCATTCCTAACAATTATCATGAAAATTATGTCCCTATAACTTTAAATGATGACCACACAAATGTAATTAAAAATAAAATTAAAAATGTAGTGGAACCGAATATTGTTAACAATCCTATTGAAGTTCCTATCCAAAATCCCAAAACTCCTTCCCCCGAACAAAAATGTATATCTATTTTTGAAAACGAGAATGAGCCAGTAAATGAATTGAACATTGAATCTTTTATAGAACCTAATGTTAAAGAAGGAGAGTTAGATACGCAAGTTGAAACTCATTCTAAAGAACAAAATTTAAATAAAGATATGCAAGTTGAAAAATATTCTGAGCAAAATGTAAAAATAATGAAAACTACAAAAAGAAAGTATAATAAAAAAAAGAGCGAAGGTACACCTGAAAGAAGTGAGTCACAAACTCGTAATTTAAGAAGTAATACCAAATTAAACTATTGAATTGTAAAATGTACATGAATTGCTAAAACGAAACAAGTATTACTAAAAATTATATTGACTCGCGTGTATTTTCAGGACAACCAACTGAAGGGGGATATTGTAGTGATGTTATGTCATTACAACTTATTCAGCAAAGCTTACACTTTAGTAATGGCTAAGTTAATTGTACGCAATATCAATCAGTCAGTTGTTTGTCCTCTCTTAAACCGATTTTTATCTAATTAGTTATTAAGTTATAGTAATAAAGAACTCTAACGCATATTCTGCCTTTTACTGAAGTCATCACAAAATCAATATATTATAACCAATAGTTTTTGAAATAATCGATTTCAAAGTTAAAAATTGGCTAAAAAGAATTTTTTTTTAAACTCATTTTATACTTTTTTTGTCCAGACTGTGAATTTTAATAAAAAAAAATTACTCACACAGAAAACTACCTCAATTGATTCCTTATCGAACAGTGAAAACTATATGTTTCTATTTTTTCTAGTTTTTGAGAAAATTGAAAAATTATTTTATCAGATTTTTCTTTTTTCAAAATATTTTTTGTTTTTATTTGTTTTTATTTTTCAATTTTCTCAAAAACTAGAAGACATAGAAAAATATAGTTTTCACTGTTCGATAAGGAATCAATTGAGGCAGTTTTCTGTGTGAGTAATTTTTTTATTAAAATTCAAAGTCTGGAAAAAAATAGTATAAAATAAGTTTTTAAAAATTTTGTTCCCCTATTTTTAACTTTGAAATCGATTATTTCAAAAACTATGGGTTATAATATATTGATTTAAAAATAAGAATTAAATGTACAATTTTGGGTAAAAATTTGACGAAGCTAGATTTTTTTCAATGGGTGATAGGTCTCCGCCCGCGTATATTTTAAAACCTCATTTTTGTAACACCGTGTAATTGTTGTTACTAGGTCTCAAACAGAAATGAACTTAAGCTACAGAAATAAATTTTTAATTCGTACCCATTTTTGACTAAAGCAAAAAAACACATTTTTTTTGAGATTTTACCTGGTGCAGATTTTCCCAAATATCAAAATAGTCCAGTCAATTTAGACATCCGAGGTTACAATAATTCCCAGCAAGCTGAAAGTTGGTAGGATTGTTGAAAACACCATCATAAATTAAATCTAAAAAGTCCTCAGCAATCCGAGACCTGGAAAAAAATGGGTTGGGTTCGATATCCCGCTTTTTATATTCCCGTTTTTTAAAATCCCGCTTTTAAAATCCCGTTTTTCATAATCCAGCTCTTTATAACCCCGTTTCTTATAATCCCGATTTTTATAATACCGTTTTTTACTATCCCGATTTTGCAATCAAAACTAGTTGTTTTATTTTAAAAAAGCGCAACTAGTTTTGATTGCAAAATCGGGATAGTGAAAAATTAAAACAAATTAAAAATGAGATTTTTCAAAACGCATTTAGCTTATTATAATCTTAACAAAAAAATATAATATATATAAGAAAAATATGAAAAAGTAAACAATGTAATATTAAAGAAATCAATTAACAAATTAATATTTACTTTAAAGTTTCAGAAGAACAATCAAATCGTGATAATATCATAGATTTATAATAACTTAAAATGATTACACCTTTAATTAAGTACACACTATACAATCAAAAGAAATTTTATTTAATTATATTTCAACTTATATTTGGATGCATTTCAACAGTTTTGATATTTAATTAAATAAAATTTCTTTTACCTGTGAACCCGATTTAAGTTTTTAATCATTTTATGTTTTTTTATAAAAGAAATACCGTTTTCATAATGTGTTGTAGGTACATATTCTGTGGGCTTTACGATGCAAAAAAATTAGTTTTACTAATTTTTTGTCTATTTCTTATGATTTTTTTTATTTATGCATTAAGCATGTATTTTGATAATTTTCTGATAGAACATGACACATAGAATGAAAGTGGCCGACTTTAGTCCTGGCCCTATTATAGGTGTATGAAGAAAATTAACCATCATCTGTTATTTAGTCAGTTTTCGCTTTAAATTAACGAATTCCGTTTCCTGTTCAACAGTTCAGGGTTGTCTATCTAAAAGTTGGCCCTATCCAGTGTTGCCTATATTTAAGTTGTTAAGTTTTATCTAAGTGTCGGTATAAAATATACCTCAACTAATATTTAAGAGTTAGGGCTAATTTTTCAATAGTCAGATAAACCTCAGATAGAGCTTATTCCTACACGGTTAAAAATTCTGGAGTATTTTTCAATACTTTTTGGGTTACATATAGGTCTACACCAGAAATGTATTAAAATTTAATACAAGACAAATATTAAAATTTTTTAGTTAATACCAAATGTATTAAAATATAATACAGTTGTATTAAAAAATAATACAGTTTATATTAGAATTTAAAACCAAATGTATTAAATTTCAATTATTGTATATTAAAATTTAATCTTTTTATATTAATTTCTAATAATTTTATTAAAAGATAATACAAATACATTTCAATTCAATACAAAGTGTATTTAAAGTTAATAAAATATATTCTTTTTCTTAATTCATTACTGAAAATATATATTAATCATAAATAATATAATAATGGTGATATTATTTTCTCTATTTTACCTGTTTCACAAACTGTGGCATGTAAAATCTTATTGCCGATCAAAATTTATCTGTAATGTATGTATTTTGCTTCGAAAAAACACAAAGCGCCTTCAAATTAGTAAAAATTTGCAAATTTTAATTAAATTTTTTTTTAGAAAAGGTACCTCAAACAAAGGATTTCTTTCATTTTTAATATGGCTTCTGCTGACCACAGTACACATAAAAGGTAATATCTTCCAAACCAATGTCAGCTACCGTAAATCTTATTTCTTTTATTTAGCGACGGAAAACGCACAAAAATTGAAAAACCACGCACACGACTAATTTGTTTACAATAATTCACCGTTTTCCGCGAGGAAACACGAAGAAAATTTGTTATTTTTTAATTTATAATTTTTTCAAATGACACTTTATAAATTTAAACTAAAACAAATTTTCTGTTTACTGCGATTAAAATATAAATATTAAAGGCCGACCTGACAGATTGGTGCCCATTTTTGACAAACAAATTTTGACAACGTTCGGAATATAATAACCTTATTATGTGTACTGTGGCTGCTGACGTTTGATTAAAATTTAATATTCTCGTATTACAATTTAATACTTTTTATATTAGTTTTTAATAAATTTGTATTATATTTTAATACAATTATATTAAAATGTAATATAATTATATTAAAATGAAATACAATACACTCAAATATAACACAAAAATATTAAAATCCAATACAGCGGTATTAAAATTCAATACAAGATTAGAATTTAACCCACGGAGATTATTTTTTAATAATTTTTGTATTACAAGTAGTAAACTTAATACTTAAATATTGAAATTTAATACCAAAAAGATTAAAAATAATTTTAATATTTTGGAAGTATTAAATTGTAATATTTTTTGTATTGAAAATTGCTTTAACAAGAGCTGTATCAAAAAATACTCCAGAATTTTTAACCGTGTAGGTATAAAAGTTTTTTTTATATTGACATTTATTCTTCTGATAGTCTTACTGACGATTGAAAAATCAGGGCTTAATCTAACAGATGGAGGTATTAGATATTTAAATTAAGTATTAACAAAAGATTTCAAAAATTTGAATATAATTTATTGAATGATGAAAATTATTAGTATCTAGAAAATATTGATATAAAAACTAATGCAATAAAAATAAATTTTCATAACAAATTGTTTTACTCCAGTCAAAGCATCACAAAAAGGGCCTAAACTTGCGCGCATAGGAACTGTCTATTTTTAATTTATGGTTGGATAAGGCTCAGTTCAAAAAGCTTAAAACCAAATTCTCACCACCAGTTCATTCTTTTTAGCGGATAGGTTAGGTTAGGTAGTAGTGGTTGTCAGGAAAATTACCCGAAACACTTAGACCCTTATGAATCCATTGTGATACCATAAAAGACTAGCAAGTTAGGAACTCACTAGCCGAACCATTCGGAATTTCTTATGAATAAGGATAGACTTTTAACGTCCGTTTTCACTAGATCGCTAGTGTCCTCGTAGAATCATTCTCCTAGATGGAGTTTCCTCCTAATAGAGAGAGCAGGGCAGGTGCACAATGTTAAATATTGGTCTTTAACAATATATACGTTTACAATAATTATTTACTTTGATATATTTACTGTACTAAATTTATGTATAGTGTTTCTGATAATTATGTTTTATTAATTTTGTAATTAATATTTTTCATTCAATCAAATACTTTTGCTTAATAAACATTGTTCCTGTTTGTATATTATAAATATTCATTTTACTAAGAACATTCTTCTTTTGGGAACCTGCATAATATTTCACAGGTTATGGGCCCAGGACCAAGAGTTCCATAGAAATAAAATTATTGCGATTATTTCCAATTGAAGAATATTTTAAGGGCAAGAATTTTCAATTATTTTAATTTGAATTTGAAAATCCACATACAATTGAAATGGCTGGCAATGTTCCCACGTATAGTTCCTCAAGGCTGGAATTACTTTCACAAGAAAACTATGATACGTGGAGCATGCAAGCTGAAGCACTCCTTACAAAAAATGATTTGTGGGAATATGTCTCGGGGGCATCTGTAAAGCCAACTGAACCTCCTGCTGCAGTTCAAGAATGGTGTAAACAAGATCGAAAGGCCAGAGCTGACCTGATTTTGTCCATTCATCCATTGGAACTCAAGCAGATTCGTGGATGCGAAACATCACGAAGTGTATGGCTCAAGTTAGAGTCAATTTACGCATCAAAAGGTCCTGCTAGGAAGGCATCGCTGTTGAAACAGTTAATGCTTCAAAAGCTAGATGATAGCGGTGATGTGAGGGAGCATATGGCAAATTTTTTCGATGTGGTGGATAAGCTTGAAAGCATGAAAGTGACCATAAATGGTGATTTATTGTCAATAATGCTTTTGTATAGCCTTCCGTCTTCTTTCGAAAATTTCCGATGTGCGATCGAATCTCGCGATGATGTTCCTTCTGCTGAAGCATTGAAAGTCAAGATTATTGAAGAATGCGAAGCAAGAAAGCAATCAACTGAGGGTGCAGTTATTGTAATGTCAGTAAAGAATTCAAGAGGTGCGTTTAAGACTCAACATAGGTCTGGAGAATTATCGCAAAAACCTCTCGATAAAAAGGTAAAATGTTTTAAATGTGGTATTACAGGTCACAAGGCGAATGTGTGTCAAACTAAGAAGTCTGAATTCCCCAAAAAGAAGTCAAAGCAATATGCGCATAATACAGATGATTCGTTTGCTGTAAATTATCTTACGAATGCTCACGAAAGTAATATGTGCTATGCAAAGACGAATCGGGAATGGATTCTTGACAGTGGTTGCACATCTCATTTGTGCGGTGATGAAGTTCTTTTCAAATCCTTACATGAATCACCTAAGGTAAAGCTGAACCTTGCTAGCAATGCAACAGCCGAAGTCAAAGGCAGAGGTATTGTGCATATAACTGTGGCTAGCGATAAAGGTCCTCGCTTGATTGAGTTCAAGGACACTTTATTTGTCCCGGAGTTGCGAACAAATTTAATTTCAGTAGCAAGACTCACTAATAAGGGACATGAAGTCAAGTTTGGGAAGCAATTAGCTATTGTTCAAGCTAAAGATGGTACAATTTCTATGATTGCCGATAGAAGAGGTGATCTTTACATAGTAAGAGAACAGCTCAATTGCGCAAAAGTGGTTGTCCGACCTGATTGCTCCGAACTGTTGAAGTGGCATGAAAGGTTGGGTCATTTGAACAGCAAAGACATTTTAAAGCTGATTCAAATCGGTGGAATTCCTGCTATTAATACGAAAAACCATGAAAAACTTGAGTGCGATGTGTGCTTTAAAGGAAAGATGGTGGCAACACCATTTCCAAAATCTCGAGAATCTTGCGAAGAGATTTTAAAAGTAATCCATTCTGATGTTGTTGGTCCATTTCGAAAGGAATCAATCTGTGGTGCAAAATATTTTGTCACATTTATAGATGAAAGTACTAGATGGTGCGAGGTTTACTTTCTGAAACAAAAAAGTGGCGTTTTTGATGCATTCAAAATGTATCAAAATTATGTTGAAAGGCAAACTGGTGCAAAAATAAAATATCTACAATCAGATAATGGTGGTGAGTATTGTAATGCTAATTTTGATCGATATCTTTCAGATAAAGGCATAAAGAGAAGGTTGACGATTCCTCATACTTCACAACAAAATGGTTTAGCCGAGAGGATGAACCGAACCCTCATGGACATGGCTAGATGCTTGATGATACAGTCTGGTCTGAGTGCTGGATTTTGGTCCGAAGCAGTAGCAACAGCAACTCATATCCGAAATCGTTGTCCTACGAGTGGTCTTAATGGTGAAATTCCTTTTGCTAAGTGGAATAAAGAGATTCCTCGATTAAAATATCTGAAGACATTTGGTTCGAAGGTGCACATTTTGAACAAAAATCCAGGCAAGGATAAGCTAGCGGCAAGATCTGTTGAAGGAATTTTTGTTGGGTATCCGCGAGAAAGTAAAGGATATCGCGTGTGGGTGCCGAGTAAACGTCAAATTGTGCATAGTCGTGATCTGAAATTCGTTGAAGAGAAATCACAAGAACTTCCGAATGATTGTCCTGCTGAAGTAGATGAGTTGTTCATTTTGTGGCAAAATGGAAAGCCCGAACGAAGCCAAGTTGAGGCAGAGCAGAGTCAATTGATAGATGAAATTATTTCTGAAGAAAAACCTGAATCAAACGAACCAAATTCACTTACCGATCTTAAAAGAGCTCCTGGAAGGCCACGTTTACTTCGCACTGGAAGCAGAGGGCGTCCAAGAAAACTTTTTCAAACAACAGAATCGAAGGAAGAAAACGAAGAAGAAAACCTTCAAATACTAGCTGAAACAGAAAACGAAAGTGAAGAGTTCGCTGGTGTTGTTGAGATCAGTGTCGCTGATGCTATGAGCAGTGACGAAAGCGTGGAATGGAAGGATGCCATGGAATCCGAAGTGATGAGTTGGCTCAAAAACGATACCATGGAAATAGTTGAGGTCAACAAGAAAAGTGATGTCGTTGGGTGCCGTTGGGTTTTGACCAACAAACATAACTCTGATGGTCAGGTCGAAAGACGAAAAGCTCGACTCGTAGCGAAAGGATATAGCCAGAAGCATGGAGTTAACTATCATCAAACATTTGCTCCAGTTGCAAGACTAGAAACATTACGTTTGCTATTGGCTCTTGCTGTACAGTTTGACCTAAAAGTATGGCAATTTGATGTTGTGACGGCATATTTAAATGCAACATTAAATGAAGAAGTGACGATGAGAGTACCTGAAATGTTGCATGAGATATTGCAAAGAATTATTTCTAAACAAGGGGAAAAATCGAACTTTGGAGAGCAAGCGAAGAAGATGCTGAACCGTTTTCAAAATGGAGGCAATGCTTGTAGGTTGAAAAAGGCTATTTATGGACTTAAACAGGCTGGTCGTCAATGGTATCTCAAACTCACAGAAAAGTTACTGAGTTTTGGATTGAAGTCTACAGTCAATGAGCCGTGTCTTTTTCAAGATGATTCTGAGGGCGAAAGAATCTTCGTACTAATATATGTTGACGACATATTAGTTGCTTCGAAAGATGCCAAAAGATCATCGCAACTTAAGAAATTTTTGGAAGAAGATTTCGAAATTAAAGATCTTGGTTTGGCGAAATATTGTCTCGGTCTGGAAATCAATCAAGAAGAAGCTGGAAAAATTGAACTGTGTCAAAAGGGATATACACTAAGTCTTCTCAAACAATATGGAATGGAGAAGTGCAATCCAGTTGCGACACCTTCCGAAAAGAATGTAAGTTTTGACAATTTACCAGTTAATGATTCACAGGAAACATTTCCGTATCGAGAGCTTATTGGTGCCTTGATGTATCTTTCTGTGGCGACAAGGCCAGATATTGCAAATACTGTCTCAAGATTGGGACAATTTACTTGCAATTCAAATAAATGTCATTGGTTAGCAGCGAAACGTGTGCTAAGGTATCTGGCTGGAAGTGCAAGTCTTGGGCTTGTGTATACAAAAAAGAAAGAAGCCTTATGTGGATACACTGATGCTGATTGGGGAAATTGTGTCATAGATCGTCGATCGTATACTGGGTATGTGTTCTTACTCAGTGGTGCAGCAATTTCTTGGAAATCAACAAAACAAAGAACTGTGGCCCTTTCCACTACAGAGGCTGAATATGTAAGTTTATCTGAAGCTTCGAAGGAAGTAATTTACTTGAGAAGTATATTGCTGGAGCTTGGATTTTTGGACTTTGCTAAAACTAAAATTTTTGTTGATAATCGTGGTGCACTGTGTTTGGCAAATGATCATGTTTTTCATGCACGCACTAAACATATCGACATCAAACATCACTTTGTTCGAGAATCTGTTGTTGCTGGGATGTTTGTGTTGCAACATATACCAACTGATCAGATGACTGCAGATATTCTTACCAAGCCGTTGAGTCGTGAAATTCACTCGAAATGTACTGAAGCACTTGGGTTAAGAAAACTAAATTAATTTCATTATTGTTAACGTTTGTATTGAGAGGGCGTGTTAAATATTGGTCTTTAACAATATACAGGGTGTCCCAAAAGTAATGGATCAAACGAAATATGCTGATAGGCCAACTTTAGGGCTCTCAGAATTTGGTAACTTGTTCATTCCAAATCCTTACGGTTTTCGATTTAATGCAGTTTTTGTGAAATTTCGAAAAATTCCTACTTTGCAACAGTATTTTGCTTCTTCCGCTCATAATTGATTTTTGTTTTTCACAATTCTTTCACTAAAACATTGCCTAATAATAAGAAATAATTAATTACTCAAAATATTTTTTATTTCATAAGCCATTTTGCTGCAAATTAATTAACAGTTCCATGTTTTATAAAAACTCAATCTCTTTCTTTTATTTCAGAGCAACACCCTGAAAAAAATTTGTATGGTGTGGCACTGGTTTATTATTTTGAAAACTTTCCGTGTTATTGCAGTTTTCAAAAATGTATTAAAGTTTCCAAAGTTGGAGTTAAAACTGAAGATATTACAATTTAAAAGCAACAAAATAGGGCTTTTCAGAGAAAAATAACAAAGAAAAATAAACACATTTTCTCGACTGTTGTTTGTTTATTTCTTGTTGAACAAAAGCCTCGATTTTTGTTTGTTATTTTACTCTGAAAATGTCTGTTTTTTTGCATTCAAATTGAAATATCCTTCGTTCTAATTTCAACTTTGGAAATTTTTATACATTTTTGAAAACTGCAATAACACGGCAAGTTTTCAAAATAATAAACCAGTGCCACACCATACAAATTTTTTTTCAGGGTGTTGCTCTGAAATAAAAGAAAGAGATTGAGTTTTTATAAAACATGGAACTGTTAATTAATTTGCAGCAAAATGGCTTATGAAATAAAAAATATTTTGAGTAATTAATTATTTCTTATTATTAGGCAATGTTTTAGTGAAAGAATTGTGAAAAACAAAAATCAATTATGAGCGGAAGAAGCAAAATACTGTTGCAAAGTAGGAATTTTTCGAAATTTCACAAAAACTGCATTAAATCGAAAACCGTAAGGATTTGGAATGAACAAGTTACCAAATTCTGAGAGCCCTAAAGTTGGCCTACCATCATATTTCGTTTGATCCATTACTTTTGGGACACCCTGTATACGTTTACAATAATTATTTACTTTGATATATTTACTGTACTAAATTTATGTATAGTGTTTCTGATAATTATGTTTTATTAATTTTGTAATTAATATTTTTCATTCAATCAAATACTTTTGCTTAATAAACATTGTTCCTGTTTGTATATTATAAATATTCATTTTACTAAGAACATTCTTCTTTTGGGAACCTGCATAATATTTCACACACAAAAGATGTTGAACAGTTTCCTCTTCTTCTTCATCCATGCAACTTCTGCAGAAATCGTAAGAGAACACGCCCATTCTTTTTGCGTGTCTACCTATTAGAAAGTGTCCTTTAAGAACACTTATGGTGGAGTTTATATGCATTTTGTTTACATTCAACAAACCCTTTGAACTTTTCAAGTCTATACTAGGCCATATTTGTTTTATGCAAGGCAAGTATTACTCTGAGTCCTTTTAAGGTTGGTTTTCTTCAAAGCGTCCTGCTTTAGCATAAGTTTACATGTAGCGATAGGTATTGCTATATTGTTCCTTTCTGGTTATAGAGGAGTGATTGTTCCTTGTTTGGCGAGTTTGTCTGCCCTACAATTGCCTGGAATGTCTCTATGTCCCGGCATCCATACGAGGTGAATGTTAAACTGCTTAGACATCTCCCTTAGAGATGTTTGGCAGTCGAGGACCGTGATTGAATTTGTAGTGACGGAGGCAAGAGATTTAATAGCTGCTTGGCTGTCCGAGAAGACCCGAATATCCATATTGGATATTACGTTTTCTCTGAGCCAAGAGAGAACCTCCTTAATCGCCAGAATTTCCGCTTGGAAAACGCTACATTGGTCTAGTAGGCGCACATACGGCAAAAGTAACGATTTAGCTGGACAAAAATAATTTACATGCAAGTTTATTGTCTGAGCAGAGATATAACACAGTAATGATGTTTTGTTTATATTTACATAACAAAAATGTTTTATTAACTTTAATGTTAAAGTTGGAAAAAATCTTCAAAAAATTATTTTTTTTGAGTTTTTGAAAAAAAAAATTTGAAAACTGGCCAATGATTTTTTTTTTTAACTTTGATTTTATGAGTACATTAATATTCACTGTTTATTGGCATACAAAAATCTGTTTTGAAAAAGTTTAGAGAATTTTTATTAGAGTGGAGCGTTTTTGGACTTTTCTTTCAGATCACTGCGTGCAACTCATGGTTTATGCCTTGTGCTCTTCTGAACATATTCTGATACTTTTTTTTTATTCGACAATGGAAAAATAAAAATCGGGAAGCCTTTGAAGATTGCTCGTATTTCACGAAAATCGATATTTTATGGGGCGTTAGAACCCATCTGAATTGACTTAATCTTTTTCATTTCACTACCAACTGCTCATAACTTATGCTGAGTGATCTCTAGTACCAGATCTGAATCCCTATTTTGAGTCGTTAATGGAAAAAACAAAATCGGGAAGGCTCCGAAAAATGCACATTTTCGCAAAAATTCAGATTTTTTAAATTGTATAAAATCCCACCCAGAAAAAATTTCTTTTACAACTTGTTGGTATTTGCTATATTTGTGAGAACCTCATTGAACCTTATAAGCTATGGAGCACTCAAACTGAGAACTTTTCTGTAATATTGACGTCGTTCATGGGGGATTTAAGAAAATGCTACTTTGACATCCCCTGACCCATTTCAATAGAATTTTAAACTCTAATACTACACTTAAAAACTTCGTCAATAAATTTAATTTTTATATATAACACTAACCTTTGTAACTGCGTTTAATTTATGTCGATATCTTAGTTCAATCCTCACATTTATTTGACATTTAGGTGTTTCCATAATTCTTGCCCATGCTTAATTTTTTTTTAACTTTACCTGCAGACGGTTTTCTCAAATACCATACAATCTTTTGTTTTCCACAAACTTTTGTTTTTAATATTGTTAACTTCATAAAAATAAATTGTTAAACGGTTTAATTATTACGCCATTTCGACTTCGAAATAAAAATTTAGCATGGGCATGAAAATAGTATAGGCAAGAATTATGGAAACACCTAAATGTCAAATATCTAAGGATTGAACTAAGATATCGACATAAATTAAACGCAGTTACAAAGGTTAGTGTTATATTTAAAAATTAAATTTATTGACGAAGCTTTTAAGTGTAGTATTAGAGTTTAAAATTCTATTGAAATGGGTCAGGGGATGTCAAAGTAGCATTTTCTTAAATCCCCCATAAACGACCGACGTCAATATTACAGAAAAGTTCTCAGTTTGAGTGCTCCATAGCTTATAAGGTTCAATGAGGTTCTCACAAATATAGCAAATACAAACAAGTTCTAAAAGAAATTTGTTCTGGGTGGGATTTTATACAATTTAAAAAATCTGAATTTTTGCGAAAATGTGCATTTTTCGGAGCCTTCCCGATTTTGTTTTTTCCATTAACGACTCAAAATAGGGGTTCAGATCTGGTACTAGAGATCACTCAGCATAAGTTATGAGCAGTTGGTAGTGAAATGAAAAAGATTAAGTCAATTCAGATGGGTTCTAACGCCCCATAAAATATCGATTTTCGTGAAATACGAGCAATCTTCAAAGGCTTCCCGATTTTTATTTTTCCATTGTCGAATAAAAAAAAAGTATCAGAATATGTTCAAAAGAGCACAAGGCATAAACCATGAGTTGCACGCAGTGATCTGAAAGAAAAGTCCAAAAACGCTCCACTCTAATTTTTATATATAAAAAACTATTTTAAATTGATTACGCGATACCTGTAAACAAAAGCAACGGTAACTTCCAAAGTGATAAAAATTGATAGCTAGAATTTTGTGTGCACCTTCCTTAAGGCTTAAATAACAATATATATTGAAATAAAATAAGGGTACTCCATGGAACGTTTTTTTGTCGCATATAAAAGTCGTATTTTCTAATTAATTTGATAGATCTTATTTAATGCATTATAATCAATTTTATAATATTTATAAAAATTACCAAAAACCTTAGAACTTAGTGAGCGTTGCTCCTTTGCAGCAGTTGCAGTAAATCTACTGCATTTCTTGCAAAAAATAAGTCTACTGCCACTAAATCAAATCTACTGCACTTTTTCAAATCAAATTCCAAGCGTTTTAAGAAAATAATAAACCAATTCCTTTGTAATAGATAGTATTGAAATGTACAAAATCTGCTCTTAACTCAAAACCAGCTCTAAAACAGCTGCAAAACACCATGATTAACACTGTTTAAAGTGTTTTTGGCCCACCATTTAGAGTCTGGATTTGTGAAAAAAAAAATCTATTAGGAAGTACATATGCCTAAAGTCTATACATGTGTTTTGTTGTAATAAGAAAAGTATTCTGACTTTTAGTTCAACATGCATGTATTTTGCTTGTTAAATAATATCTACTGCGAAATTTTGTAATCTACTGCATTTTTTTTATGGATCTACGGCGCAAATTTTTTTTGGAGGTGGCACCACTGCTTACTTCTAAGAGATCGTTCTTTAAAATACACTAGCCCAAAATTTAATGGAACAAAAAAAAATTATGATTTTTTTAGTGATTTTCGATAAGCTGTAAAAAATGATCGCATAATGACAAATCAAAAGCATGTGAAAGCTTCATTTTTCTAGTTTAAGGAGTTTATGACTAAATATTTTATTTCTAACAGTAAAATAAGATAATCGTTTTAACTGTTCAAAAACCAACATTTTCAAATTTATTTTTGTTTTTACTTTTCTTATAAAAAAGTGGGAAATTTTTTTATGATGAAATGATAATAACACGGTGTTACAAAAATGAGGTTTCAAAATATACGCGGGCGGAGACCTATCAGGTTTTGTAGAGCTAGTCGCACTGATTACGAAACGGTATTTGAAAATCCCCTAACACCCTCAAAATCTGGAGTTACGGCAAAAAACGTTTTTTTGGACCTTCATCCATTGAAAAAATTCTAGATTTGACAATTTTTACCCATTTTCGATTACAGTTTCTGATAGAAGATAAATATAGCTTTTCAACAATGTATAAAACATGTAACTCGGTTAAACCACTTAGAATTTATAAGCTGTCAATGTTCAAAAATTCCAGTTTTTCGTCATTTGCCCAACTTCGGCATCAATTTAAAGTATATGTTTTCAAAACAACATGCTATTTAAAAAATATATTCTAAAACTATATCTATTTGCCAATCAATCGAGGTATTTTTATGAAAATCACTTCAAAATTGGCTTAGAAAAAAAAATTGTTCGATATCAACCCAGATACAAAATTCGAACTTTTAGGTATAGAACAAAAATGTTGTTTCGGCACGTAGTAGGATAACTTGGGCGCCAGGATTTGATAACAAGTTTTTGTAGAGAAATTCAATACAAACATTTTTTTCTTTGGGAGGGGGGTCTATCTCCCCCCGTTTAGGTGGGAGGGCCATTTTTCTAAAAAAAAATTATCAAAACAAAAAAAAATTATTAAAAAACAACGGCAACACTTACAGTAATAAATGATACCATTTCCGAAAGGATATATTGTACATTTGATTCTTATTTTTAAATCAATATAATATAACCAATAGTTTTTGAAATAATCGATTTCAAAGTTGAAAATAGGCGAAAAAAAATTTTTAAAACTCATTTTATACTATTTTTGTCCAGACTGTGAGTTTTAGTAAAAAAATTACTCACACAGAAAACTGCCTCAATTGATTCCTTATGTCTTCTAATTTTTGAGAAAATTGAAAAATTATTTTATCAGATCTTTCTTTTTTCAAAATATTTTTTGTTTTTATTTGTTTTTATTTTTTAATTTTCTCATAAATTAGAAGACATAGAAACATATAGTTTTCACTGTTCGATAAGGAATCAATTGAGGCAGTTTTCTGTGTGAGTAATTTTTTTTACTATAACATAACAATAACGATAACAAGTTTTTGTAGAGAAGTTCAATACAAACATTTTTTTCTTTGGGAGGGGGGTCTATCTCCCCCCGTTTAGGTGGGAGGGCCATTTTTCTAAAAAAAAATTATCAAAACACAAAAAAAATATTAAAAAACAACGGCAACACTTACAGTAATAAATGATACCATTTCCGAAAGGAAAAATTGTACATTTGATTCTTATTTTTAAATCAATATAATATAACCAATAGTTTTTGAAATAATCGATTTCAAATTGAAAAAAGGCGAAAAAAGATTTTTAAAACTCATTTTATACTATTTTTTCCAGACTGTGAGTTTTAGTAAAAAAATTACTCACACAGAAAACTGCCTCAATTGATTCCTTATGTCTTCCAATTTTTGAGAAAATTGAAAAATTATTTTATCAGATTTTTCTTTTTTCAAAATATTTTTTGTTTTTATTTGTTTTTATTTTTTAATTTTCTCATAAACTAGAAGACATAGAAACATATAGTTTTCACTGTTCGATAAGGAATCAATTGAGGCAGCCTGTGTGAGTAATTTTTTTTACTAAAATTCACAGTCTGGACAAAAATAGTATAAAATGAGTTTAAAAATTTTTTTTTCGCCTTTTTTCAACTTTGAAATCGATTATTTCAAAAACTATTAGTTTAGCTCAGGGAAATTAGTCAAAATATGGGCATGAAATCGCATTTTTCGCGGGACAAAATTTTTTTCATGGAATGTGTTCGGGTGGTTGTCCTTATCATAAAAGTCAATTTGTTGGCATAATTGGAGGTTGGGAACAGCCGCCATCTTGGAAAATAGATTGGTATCGGTTTTATTGAATAGCTGCATTGTTATTCATTTTAACAAAAAATGACAAAGGTAAGACTTATTAACAATAAAATTATCTAAGAAATGATATACAAAACAATTCCGTGAGTTGATTAAATAAAATTTTATAGTTGGTCAAAGTGCGGGTTTGTATCGCAAGGTTGGGACAAAATGACATTTTTTCATATATCTGACGAACTTTTGATTTGTTTGGATAATTCTTCATGAATGAATTGTAGTACTTATAATTACCTATAAAATGAGCCCACAATCGTTATTGTCACCATCGTGTTGTAGAAGTAATCTAACTCCGAATCTCTCCATGTACTAGTCAGAAGTAGTAGTGCTAGTAGGCCGAGAAAATTTTAGGAGTAGAGGTATAACCAAAATATAAGTACGCAGTTTTGCAGCCATACGCGTGTTAATGTCGATTTCAAAGGTCTGACAACTCTTATTTTGTGCTTTATACGGTTTTTGGGGGGTTAAATAACGTAAGTTTTCCAGTTCATGTGAATGGGCTGAATTTATAATATTTGAAATTATAAATATACAAGCTGATGCTCTATTATTCTAAATCTGGACACCTCAATCTCGGCTATGGGGTTAATAGAACTCACGATATAAGCTTTTTTAACTAACCATATCAGGCTTTTCAATTCAAAGAAACAAACAAAAATCTAAACAAAAAAAGCTTCTAAAACATAATCGTATAAACGGCTTATATATAGTTCTATTGGTCACATCCTCAAGATTGGGGTGTTCAGATTTAGAAAAAATAATAGAGCATAAGCTTGTATATTTATAATTTCAAATAGTATAAATTTAGCCCATTCACATTAACTGGAAAACTTACGTTATTTAACCCCCCAAAAACCGTATAAAGCACAAAATTAGAGTTGTCAGACCTTTGAAATCGACATTAACACGCGTATGGCTGCAAAACTGCGTACTTATATTTTGGTTATACCTCTACTCCTAAAATTTTCTCGGCCTACTAGCACTACTACTTCTGACTAGTACATGGAGAGATTCGGAGTTAGATTACTTCTACAACACGATGGTGACAATAACGATTGTGGGCTCATTTTATAGGTAATTATAAGTACTACAATTCATTCATGAAGAATTATCCAAACAAATCAAAAGTTCGTCAGATATATGAAAAAATGTCATTTTGTCCCAACCTTGCGATACAAACCCGCACTTTGACCAACTATAAAATTTTATTTAATCAACTCACGGAATTGTTTTGTATATCATTTCTTAGATAATTTTATTGTTAATAAGTCTTACCTTTGTCATTTTTTGTTAAAATGAATAACAATGGAGCTATTCAATAAAAACGACACCAATCTCTTTTCCAAGATGGCGGCTGTTCCCAACCTCCAATTATGCCAACAAATTGACTTTTATGATAAGGACAACCACCCGAACACATTCCATGAAAAAAATTTTGTCCCGCGAAAAATGCGATTTAAATTACTAATTTCCCTGGGCTAGTTATATTATATTGATTTAAAAATTAGAATCAAATGTACAATTTCGGAAATGGAATCATTTATTACTGTAAGTGTTGCCGTTGTTTTTTAATAGTTTTTTTTGTTTTGATAATTTTTTTTAGAAAAATGCTCCTCCCACCTAAATGAGGGGAGATAGACCCCCCTCCCAAAGAAAAAAATGTTTGTATTGAGCTCCTCTACAAAAACCCGTTATCAAATCCTGGCGCCCAAGTTATCCTACTACGTGCCGAAACAACATTTTTTTCTATACCTAAAAGTTCGAATTTCTGTATCTGGGTTGAAATCGAAAAAATTTTTTTTCTAAGCCAATTTTGAAGTGATTTTCATAAAAAATACCTCGATTGATTGGGAAATAGATATAGTTTTAGAATATATTTTTTTAATAGCATGTTGTTTTGAAAACATATACTTTAAATTGATGCCGAAGTTGGGCAAATGACGAAAAAAATGGAATTTTTGAACTTTGACAGCTTATAAATTCTAAGTGGTTTAACCAAGTTACATGTCTTATACATTGTTGAAAAGGTATATTTATCTTCTATCAGAAACTGTAAAAAAAATCGAAAATGGGTGTAAAATTGTCGAAGCTAGAATTTTTTCAATGGGTGAAGGTCCAAAAAACCGTTTTTTGCCCGTAACTCCAGATTTTGGGGGTGTTAGGGGATTTTCAAATACCGTTTCGCATTCAGTGCGACTAGCTCTACAAAACCTGATAGGTCTCCGCCCGCGTATATTTTGAGTGTTACACCGTGTAATTTTTAGAATTTGGCTTCAAGATTATTTTTGTTTCAAACTTCTACGATTTTTTTAGACTACATTATCAGTCCTCGAACCAAAAACCATACTTTTGACTTTGACTATCAATATCTCAACAACGGATCACTCCACAGAAAATTTAAGGATACATTTGAAAATTTCATTTAATTCTCTGCAAAGAAATTAAGTTTGCTTTGTTAAAAAAAAAAGTTTTCGTACATTTGATATCAATTTAGAAAAGATATCAAAATAGGCCTTTTTACAGTTTTTTAGAAAATGTGCCGCTATTTCATAACTATGGGTGATAAGATTAAACTGAAGCTTAATAGACCTAAGATTAATTTGCAAAGTTTCAGACTTATTAATCAAACAGTTTTTCTGTTATGAGGGTTTGAATTTTGGAGATAATTTATAACACCACATTTTTGCAGCTTTAAATGACTTACAATTATAGGAATTTTGTAGTGACCTCTTCAAATAGTATATATATGAAAAACTTTGATGCAGGCTCCAGGTCAATAAAAGATTTTTATATGGTTACAACGTTTCGAGCATGAATACACTCTTCATCAGGCCTTTATTGAAAAATTATAAATTAATGTACATTATTATACATAAATCAACAAAACTTACAACAACAATTATTTGATTTGTATTTACAGCAAAAACACACATTTCAATTTATTTACCAGCATTAAATGAACTATAAGATTAAATATAAATTAAAATTTAAACATTTTATAAATAAAAATAGAACTATTAAACAGTAAAAATTAAATTTTGCAAAACCTACAAGAATTTTTTCACACCACTGTTCACGACGACTGTTTCTTTTTATTTGTTATTAGCTGGTTGTATATAATGCTGAGACTGTCACAATCAGACCGTCTATTAACTGCATTATCGGTGTTGTTGATATGCAGCATCTCTACGACATTCTTTTGTTATGATGCCTCTCCACCTCCAAAATTGTGACGTCATCAAAGTTAGGTTTGTGGTTCTTTTCTATGCAATGCAAGTGCAGTTTTTTGAGAGCCACCGTTGTTTATATCGGATCGATGGCCTGAGAGACGATTGCGGAGCTTTTGTTTCGATGTTCCTACATATACGGAAGAACAATCCGTCTCACTCCCACCTGCACATTTAATTTTGTAAGCCACGTCTGACTTATCCATTTTTTCTATTTTTCCTTTGGTGTTGGTGAAAAGTAATGTTCTTAGAGTAAGTGCAGACTTAAACGCTATTCTCGTTTTCTCTTTGTTTCTAAGTGGTGCTGTTTTTATGCGGTTTGAATGAGATGGTATATACAAAGTACTACGGTAGCTTATGGGAAGTTGATCATTAGGGGGGGTGGGTGTACATTTATTTTTACTATTTTGTATTAATTTGTTGATGACATGAGCGGGGAATGAGTTCGAACAAAGGGTGTTCTCAATAATTTTAATATTTTTATTTCGAAAATTAATATGACTACAATCAAGCACTTTATTAATGAAATTTTGGGCAGTATTGAATATAAGCTGTTTTGGTTGTTTAGAATGAAAATTTATTAGACGTCCAGATGAAGTAGGTTTTTTGAACCAATCGAAGATAATTTTGCCATTGTCCCTTACTGCTTGGACATCGAGATAGGCTAGACGTCCTTCTTTTTCTGCCTCCACCGTAAATTGAATCTTTCTATGAAATGAATTCAAAGCTTCTACCGTTATAGAAACACAATCAGATTTAACTATTGCAAACAGATCATCGACATATTTTGTTATTATTTTTGGTTTCGATACTCATTTCTCAATTACGTCTTCCAGCAATGCCTCCATTACTATGTCCGCCAATATAGGTGAAATGGGGCTACCCATAGGTACCCCTTGCTTCTGTTGATATATTTTGTTTTCAAATTCTAAGTAATTGTTGTCGATTATACAGAATCGTAGCATTTCCATGAACATGGACTTTCTTATTTTAGTGTGTAGTTTTATATTGTTCCAATTTCTCTCAACTATCTTTAATATCATATTGATTGGAAAAATTTCATTAATAAAGTGCTTGATTGTAGTCATATATATTTTCGAAATAAAAATATTAAAATTATTGAGAACACCCTGTGTTCGAACTCATTCCCCGCTCATGTCATCAACAAATTAATACAAATTAGTAAAAATAAATGTACACCCACCCCCCCTAATGATCAACTTATCATAAGCTACCGTAGTACTTTGTATATACCATCTCTTTCAAACCGCATAAAAACAGCACCACTTAGAAACAAAGAGAAAACGAGAATAGCGTTTAAGTCTGCACTTACTCTAAGAACATTACTTTTCACCAACACCAAAGGAAAAATAGAGAAAACGGATAAGTCAGACGTGGTTTACAAAATTAAATGTGTAGGTGGGAGTGGGACGGATTGTTCTTCCGTATATGTAGGAACATCGAAACAAAAGCTCCGCAATCGTCTCTCAGGCCATCGATCCGATATAAACAACGGTGGCTCTCAAAAAACTGCACTTGCATTGCATAGAAAAGAACCACAAACCTAACTTTGATGACGTCACAATTTTGGAGGTGGAGAGGCATCATAACAAAAGAATGTTGCTAGAGATGCTGCATATCAACAACACCGATAATGCAGTTAATAGACGGTCTGATTGTGACAGTCTCAGCATTATATACAACCAGCTGATAACAAATAAAAAGAAAAAGTCGTCGTGAACAGTGGTGTGAAAAAATTCTTGTAGGTTTTGCAAAATTTAATTTTTACTGTTTAATAGTTTTATTTTTATTTATAAAATGTTTAAATTTTAATTTATATTTAATCTTATAGTTCATTTAATGCTGATAAATAAATTGAAATGTGTGTTTTTGTTGTAAATACAAATCAACTAATTGTTGTTGTAAGTTTTGTTGACTTATGTATAATAATGTACATTAATTTATAATTTTTCAATAAAGGTCTGATGAAGAGTGTATTCATGCTCGAAACGTTGTAACCATATAAAAATCTTTTATTGACCGAGCCTGCATCAAAGTTTTAAATATGTAAATGACTTACTTCTAATCATTTTTTTATGATCAAAATCAAAGTGTTTTGAGTTTATTTGAACATTTTATTAATAAATACCTTTTAAATTTTAGATAAACCAAAGAAAAATCCAAAATTTTCAAAAAATGGAAAAATATACAAAATTGGTATGAATTTTTTTTTCAAAATTTAATTTTTTTTAAAAACTTTTAATTTTCTTTGGTTTATCTAAAATTTAAACGGTATTTATTAATAAAATGTTCAAATAAACTCAAAAGAATTTGATTTTGCTCATAAAAAAAGTCATTAGAAGTCATTTTCAGCTGCTAAAATGGGGTTGGGTTCGATATCCCGCTTTTTATTTTCCGGTTTTTTTTTTTAAATCCCGCTTTTAAAATCCCGTTTTCATAATCCCGCTTTTTAAAATCCCGGTTTTTTGTAATCCCGTTTCTTATAATCCCGATTTTTATAATCCCGTTGTTTATTATCAAAACTAGTGCAAAATCGGGATGATAAAAAAATAACACAAATTCAAAACTGGGAGATTTTTCTAAACGCATTTAATTAAAACCTTTAACAAAAAATATAATACATAACAAGAAATATGAAAAAGTAAGGAATGTTATATTAAAGAGAAATCAATTAATAAAATAATATTTACTTTACAGTTTCAAAAGAACAATCCAATTGTGATAATCCCATAGATTTATAATAACATAAAATGATCACAATACTTTAAATTAAGTACTCACTACACAATCAAAAGAAATTTCATTTAAATATATTTCAACTTATATTTGGATGTATTGCAACAATTTTCATATTTAAATAAATGATATTTCTTGTACTTCTGAACTCAATTTAAGGTTTTAATCATTTTATGTTTTTATAAAAGAAATACAGATTTCATAATGTGTTGAAGGTACATATTCTGTGGGCTTTACGACGCAAAAAATCAGTTTTACTAATTTTTTGGCTACTTATCATGATTTTTTTAATTTATGAATTAAGCATGTAATTTAAAAAAAAAAACGGGATTTTCGGGATTTTAAAATGCGGGATTATAATTGATCGGGATTTTAATAAGCGGGATTTCAGAAGACGGGATTTAAAAAATCGGTATTTTAGAAGACGGGATTTTAAAACTTTTTTTTCGGGATTTTCGAAAATCGGGATTTTAAAAAGCGGAATTCAGACACGATCCCGAGTAGGCTGGTGCTACTAATTACGTGTGTGAGAAAGTTTAACGTCGGACGACTACAATCGCAAGAGATTGCCAGGGCATATTCCGATTGCGTCTCAAATAACCTCTTAAGAAGTCCTACGCACCGCCAGCAGCAAGTATAGATAACCAGTGGCAGCACTCCCAAGAAGCCATTAGATATGCGGCCTCTGAAGTGCTGGGTTTTACTAGACCACAACAACGAAACCCCTGTTTTGATGATGAATGCCGGCAAGCACATGCAGCCAGTGGCGACTGGTGAGTTATCGAACTAGTAGTGCGTTTTTCTTGCTCACCTAGTATTACAATTAGAAATAACAAAAAAAAAAAGATTTAAATAAAATACTATTATTTATTGATCTTTTATTATTTCTTATACCATATATCAATGCGATGAATATTTACTGAAAGCGTTGTTACTGTCGCAAAATTTTAAACGATTTAGTAAAATATTAAAGCTATTTTAGTAAGTTACTAAGTTAAAAAGAAGAATTTCGTCGGTCTCATAATGAAACCTCGTAACTCCACTTTTTTTCAAAAATGACTTTTGAATGCCATTCTTTAGAATGCAATTCTTTAGCGGAGCACCACAGAAAATTTGTTGTCATTCCGAAAACTCTAAATACACTTAACTTCAAATTTTGCACAGCGCGTTTCTTCCCAACTACTCTGTTAGTACAGGTAAAATAGGCATTTAAAAAAAAAAATTATTACACTCATGAAACTTGGCAAAAAGTTTGCTTTTGGGATAAGAACCAAGTACAAAAAAAAGTCTCTAAAAAAAAAAGTTGGGTGGAAGGGTGTTTTTTCGCGGACAAGAGGGAGGCGGTGAAGGTCAAAAATATACTGAAAAAAATTGTTTGTCGAATATCATCATATGACACATGTTTATATACAAGGTATTTTTTGATGCTGAATCTAATGACATAAAAATAAAGTCAATACGATTGCTCTAAGAAAAGTTATTGCCGATTAAAAACAAGGGTGCTTTTTTTTTTTACTTCAACAAGTAAAACATAACCGAAACCCATGTGAAAAACATGCTACACTGATAAAATTCGGGATGAAGGTTTAAGATGACAAAGGATTCATAAAGTTCTTAAAATTATTTTTGGGGAAAGGGTGTTTTTTTGATGGGTTAAGTTGTGTGTGAGGAAGGTATCATAACAGCTGACTTAAATTTTATTAATTTTTAAAACCTGGTGTAAATATTTTGGTTGGTATAAGAATTAAGAATCTATAAACTGTAAAAAATTATCTTGAGTGAAAGTGTGTTTTTTTTTTTAAGAAATGATGAAATTCAGAATTAGTACCACAAAAACTAGGAAAAAATTGTTACACCAATGAAAATTATTAAAAATGTTTCATTTATAACAGAAACTAAGAACCGGAACAGTCTATATAAATATTTTAGGTTAAAGGGTGTTTTTTTGGGAAATAGGGAAAAATCCGCGATAAGTCCGATAAAATCAATGGTGTAAATGGTACCCTTACGAAATTCATTAAATTTGTTCTCTTTCCCATGGGAATTACGAATAATGTAAGTCTATAAATTTTTTTTATGTGAAAGGGTGTTTTTTTTAGAACCAAAGAAAATATGAGTATATTTGAAAAAGTGTGTAATACTTGAGTAATATAAGTGGTACCCTAGTGAAATTTAGTAATTATGTTTCTTTTAAGATAAGAAACAAGAATCTAAAGTGTCTATAAAAATTTTATGGTTAAAAGGGTGTTTTTTTTAGTGAAAACAAAAATGATGAGTCACCGTAATGAAATTTGGTAAAAACATTGGTTTTGGGATAGAAAGCAAGAATGAAGAGTTTTCATAAAAAAAAATTTGGTGAAAAGGTGTTTTTTTCGAAGAGACAGTAAAATCTGCAATTGGTCCCAAAAAGCCAATTATTCGCGTAAAACGTGTAAGAACTTATCTATAAATGTTTAATTTGTCATCAAAACCATAAATAAAATGAATCATTGGCTTTTTGGGACCAATTGCAGATTTTACTAACTCTTCGACAAAAACACCCTTTCACCAAAATTTTTTTTATGAAAACTCTTTATTCTGGCTTCCTATCCCAAATTCAATGTTTTTGCCAAATTTCATTAGGGTGACTCATCATTTTTGTTTTCACTCAAAAAAACACCCTTTCAACCATGATATTTTTATTGGGTACCACTAATAACACGGTGTAACACTCAAAATATACGCGGGCGGAGACCTATCAGGTTTTGTAGAGCTAGTCGCACTGAATACGAAACGGTATTTGAAAATCCCCTTACACCCCCAAAATCTGGAGTTACGGGCAAAAAACGGTTTTTTGGGCTTTCACCCATTGAAAAAATTCTAGCTTCGACAATTTTTTACCCATTTTCGATTTTTTTATATTTTCTGATAGAAGATAAATATACCTTTTTAACAATGTATAAAACATGTAACTCGGTTAAACCACTTAGAATTTATAAGATGTCAAAGTTCAAAAATTCAATTTTTTTTGTCATTTGCCCAAATTCGGCATCAATTTAAAGTATATGTTTTCAAAACAACATGCTATTTAAAAAATATATTCTAAAACTGTATCTATTTTCCAATTAATCGAGGTATTTTTTTTGAAAATCACTTCAAAATTGGCTTAGAAAAAAAAATTTTTCGATTTCAACCCATATACAGAAATTCGAACTTTTAGGTATAAAACAAAAATGTTGTTTCGGCACGTAGTAGGATAAGTTGGACGCCAGGATTTTATGAAGGGTTTTTGTAGAGGAGCTCAATACAAACATTTTTTTTTTAAAGAGGGGGGTCTATCTCCCCCCGTTTAGGTGGGAGGGGCATTTTTCTAAAAAAAAATTATCAAAATAAAAAAAAAAATATTAAAAAACAACGGCAACACTAACAGTAATAAATGATACCATTTCCAAAAGGCAAAATTGTGCATTTGATTCTTATTTTTAAATCAATATAATATTACCAATAGTTTTTGAAATAATCGATTTCAAAGTTAAAAATAGGGGAAACAAAATTTTTTTTAAACTCATTTTGTACTATTTTTGTCCAGACTGCGAATTTAAGTAAAAAAAATTACTCACACAGAAAACTGCCTCAATTGATTCCTTATCGAACCGTGAAAACTATATGTTTCTATGTCTTCTAGTTTTTGGGAAAATTGAAAAATTATTTTATCAGATTTTTCTTTTTTCAAAATATTTTTTGTTTTTATTTGTTTTTATTTTTCAATTTTCTCAAAAACTAGAAGACATAGAAACATATAGTTTTCACGGTTCGATAAGGAATCAATTGAGGCAGTTTTCTGTCTAAGTAATTGATTTACTAAAATTCACAGTCTGGACAAAAACAGTATATAAAATGAGTTTTCAAAAAAATTTTTTCCCCTATTTTTAACTTTGAAATTGATTTAAAAATAAGAATCAAATGCACAATTTTGCCTTTTGGAAATGGTATCATTTATTACTGTAAGTGTTGCCGTTGTTTTTTAATATTTTTTTTTTATTTTGATAATTTTTTTTTAGAAAAATGCCCCTCCCACCTAAACGGGGGGAGATAGACCCCCCTCCCAAAGAAAAAAATGTTTGTATTGAGCTCCTCTACAAAAACCCTTCATAAAATCCTGGCGTCCAACTTATCCTACTATGGCCGAAACAACATTTTTGTTCTATACCTAAAAGTTCGAATTTCTGTATCTGGGTTGAAATCGAAATTTTTTTTTTCTAAGCCAATTTTGAAGTGATTTTCATAAAAAATACATCGATCAATTGGGAAATAGATATAGTTTTAGAATATATTTTTTAAATAGCATGTTGTTTTGAAAACATATACTTTAAACTGATGCCGAAGTTGGGCAAATGACAAAAAAAATTGAATTTTTGAACTTTGACATCTTAAGCTAAGATTACACGGTCAACGAAATCGGTCAACGCGTTGACTCTCTGACGTCACAAAAAAAATCCATATTTTCTCTGTCATCTCACCGTCAATGTTCACAGTGTCAATGCATAAAGCGTTGACTATCACACTATTGACACTATTGCGTCAATGTTGTCCCAACGTGACGTTTACTTATCAGAGTCAACGGATTGACTCGTAAAACTTTGACGATCACACGGTTTGACACAAAATAAAAAGTCATAACCGTCAAAAAAGAAATTTTTTGTTGAGGAAATAAATTAAATATTGGAGTTTATTAATGTATCTACATAATTATACATAATTAATGTACATTATATATATATAATCAGAACGTGTTTTCAATTATATACAAAAAATCAAGACTTTGCAATAAATATATATTTCCGATGTTATCCTTTAGACCCAGACATATATTCCAAGGCGATTGGCCTAACTTCAGCGCTAATTTTTGTATCATCAAACACTGTGGTTTGGATACCTATCAGTCGAAGCTTCTCAAATTTCCAATCGTCACGATTCTTCTTCCATTTCAGAAGATGTTCTTGATTACGAGCTATCTCTTTGCTGGGACATTTGCTTTTCTGTTCCTCTAATCGTTGTTGGTGTTTCAGTTTTTTCTTCAGTCGAACTGTGAGTATCGCTTTGATATTTGTTGATATAAGTTGTTCAGCTTTAGGTTGAATGAATGAATGAATGTGTTGTGGGGGAAAGTTGCACTGCGACCTTAAAGGTCTATTGTGCCCTCAAATTTGGCTGCAATTAACTACTTACAGTACAGTCTCCAGTTTGATACTTTTTAGGTATTTGATTAACTGGAGTATTTCTATCGACGGTAGATCTTTACTTGTTACCTGGTGCTGGCCCAGGTATCTGTGTCGATTGTGCATTAGTGCTTCACAGTTGCCCAGTATGTGTTCTGGTGTCTCTTCATTATTGTTGCAGAATCTACAGGTGGCACTGTCTGCCAGGCCAATGTTGTTGAGGTGTTTTCTCAGCTTGCAGTGGCCTGTAAGGATCCCTGTTATTATTCTCAGGTTGTTTCTACTCAGGTTAATGCAGGTTTTAAATCTTTTTTGGTTTAGTGATTTCGCCTGTCTGAGTTTAGGAGTCTCTTTCCAAATTTTAGTTCGTTTGGCCTCCTCATCGGTTTTTATCATTTGTTTGATCGTTTTGTCTCCAATTCCGCAATATGGTTCTGGGCCCATAAGAGGTGCGATTGCACCTGCTTTTGCTAAGGAGTCTGCTACTTCGTTCCCTTGTACTCCAACATGTCCGGGAACCCAGTACAGTGTTATTTTATTTGCCTTGCCAAGCTCGTTCAGCTTCTTCACACATTCCCATACGAGTTTGGAGTTGATGGCGTATGAGTTTATAGCTTTAAGTGCGGCCTGGCTATCAGACATGATGGCAATGTTTTGGTTTTTGTATTTTCTTTCGAGATTACGTTCTGCGCATTTATCTATAGCGTTGATTTCCGCTTGAAAAATGCTAGGAAACTGTCCCATTGGAATGGAAATTTTGGTTCTAGGCCCAAATATTCCTGCTCCAGTTCCATCAGCTGTTCTCGATCCATCAGTGTACCACTTGATGGCGTTTGCATTGAAAGTGTAGTTCGTGGATTCACTTACCCACTTTGCCTTGCTACTAAACTGTGTTTGAAAGTTTTTCTCAAAGTTGTATTTCTTGATCATGCAATCTCTTGGGATGTCAAGGAGGTTTTTAACTGTGGTGTTCGATATTGAGTCCCTTTCTTTGAGACCAATACTCTTGCCCGTACCAGTTCCCTCTTTTGCAAATCTCAAGATTGTAGCTTTAGGTTCTCGAAAGAATTCATTTTCAGCGTCATCGTCAACCTTTGCAGGAGATTTTTGTTTTTGTGCTTCTTTTGATCGGTTACAAACGGGCTGACTGCTTGGCCATTGGATTTTATATTAGGTTTTTTCGTAACTTTCTTTTTGGTGGCAGGGAGCTTCCTTGGATCTGTTGAGGGTGGTGATTTCTTTTTTCGAAAACATCACTTTTCTCAAATTTGTTGTTCTTTTTAGGACTTTTGGATATTTTTAAGCAATCTTCGGGTGGTTTATTTATTTTAGCCATCGTCGATTCGTATCAAATAAAAATCAAAACAAAAAGAAATAAAAATGAAGAAAACAGAAAACACGTTGAAATTTATATCGACTTAACCGAACTCGTCGTATAATTAAAAATGTTTTTGGCATTATGTCGGCTTTAAAATTTCAATATTTTTTTTAATAAAAAACCCTGTCAAACTGCTACGATGACACGGTATTAAATTCTGCCTCGTCAACGCTGGGACAGGGTCATTGCGATGACACTCAGTCCTAAAACTCCGTCAACGCGTCCCAGTGGCATTGACAGAGAGGTTACACGCTCATCAAAAATAGTCAATGCGTTGACCCAAAAAAGGTGTGTCAACGCGAGTGTCATCGTACTCGTCAACGCAATGACAGCAGTTTTCGTTGACGATCACACGACGTGACACTCTTGGGACAGATTGTGACGTCATTTTTACGTCAGAGAGTCAACGCGTTGACCGATTTCGTTGACCGTGTAATCATAGCTTTATAAATTCTAAGTGGTTTAACCGAGTTACATGTTTTATACATTGTTAAAAAGGTATATTTATCTTCTATCAGAAACTGTAAAAAAATCGAAAATGGGTAAAAAATTGTCGAAGCTAGAATTTTTTCAATGAGTAAAGGTCCAAAAAACCGTTTTTTGCCCGTAACTCCAGATTTTGGGGGTGTTAGGGGATTTTCAAATACCGTTTCGTAATCAGTGCGACTAGCTCTACAAAACCTGATAGGTCTCCGCCCGCGTATATTTTGAAACCTCATTTTTGTAACACCGTGTAATACTCTAGTACTACACACTTTTTCAAATATACCCATATTTTCTTTACTTCTAAAAAAACACCCTTTCACATAAAAAAAATTTATAGACTTACATTACCTATTCGTAATTCCCATGGGAAAGAGAACAAATTTAATGAATTTCGTAAGGGTACCATTTATACCATTGATTCTATCGGACTTATCGCGAATTTTTCCCTATTTCCCAAAAAAACACCCTTTAACTTAAAATATTTATATAGACTGTTCCGGTTCTTAGTTTCTGTTATAAATGAAACATTTTTAATAATTTTCATTGGTGTAAATATTTTTTCCTAGTGTTTGTGGTACTAATTCCGAATTTCATTATTTCTTTAAAAAAAACACCCTTTCACTCAAGATAATTTTGTACACTTTATAGATTCTTAATTCTTAAACCAACCAAAATATTTACACCAGGTTTTAAAAATTAATAAAATTTAAGTCAGCTGTTATGATACCTTCCACACACACAACTTAGCCCATCAAAAAAACACCCTTTCACCAAAAATAATTTTACGAACTTTATGAATCCTTTGTCCCTGCTTTATTTTAAACCTTCATCCCGAATTTTATCAGTGTAGCATGTTTTTCACATGGGTTTCGGTTATGTTTTACTTGTTGAAGTAAAAAAACAAGCACCCTTGTTTTTAATCGGCAATAACTTTTCTTAGAGCAATCGTATTGACTTTATTTTTATGTCATTAGATTCAGCATCAAAAAATACCTTGAACACATGTGTCATATAATGATATTCGACAAACAATTTTTTTCAGTATATTTTTGACCTTCACCCCCTCCCTCTTGTCCGCGAAAAAACACCCTTCCACCCAACTTTTTTTATAGACTTTTTTTGTACTTGGTTCTTATCCCAAAAGCAAACTTTTTGCCAAGTTTCATGAGTGTAACAATTTTTTTTTTATATCTTGATTTTATGTACTATTTTACCTGTACTAAACTCCTGCTCAAAATTAACGCACACTTTTTTCATCTTTAGTTATACCCCTGCATCTTATTTACAATGGCTTTAAAATTATTTGTTGTATTTTTTTGTGTTTGCTAATTGTTTACCAAGTCAGAAAAATGCTAAACTGCAACAGTATTATCAACCAAAAAAAAGATGAACCAAATTTAGCAATTCAAGGTCTGAAAACTGATATTAAAATAATTTTTGTTTTTTAAGAAAAAAAAAATTTAAAAATGGAAGCGCGTGACAGTTCTTTCCAATAATTTTATTCAATACTTGGTATTGTCTCCTCTAGCGCATATGATAATTTGGAGTCGTCTATTCATTCCACGAATTAAATTTTGAAGGTTTTGTTGTAACTTTTCTTTCACTGCAGTTTTCTGTTGATCAAGAATGCTTGGAGGTGGATTTCGGCCGCAAATGCATTTTTTTCAACATCTCCTAGACATGTTCTGTTGAATTTAAACCCGGATATCTGTGTGGCCAATTCAAAGGTGGCATATTTTAATCTTGAAGATATTCTCAAACCACTCTAACATGCATTATCGTGCATCAGACTGAACTGTGGACCAAATCTAGGGGTGATTGGAACCGCATTCTGTGTGAGGATATCAGTCAAGTATCTTTGGGTACTTAAAGTAGGTCTAGGAGACTTCACTAACTCCGTAGGTGTTGTAAAGCTGAGTTTGATCCATGAAAATTTATGACTCATCTCTAAAAGGTTCCCGGGTTGACAGATAGACTTCAGCATACCTCTCCAAATCTTCCCCACAAACTTTTTATTCCATACCTTCAATTTAAGTTAACTCCTGTCTTATTTGAGAAAATAACCACGATACTGTGAGATAAATTAAAGTAGGACTTTTTTCTAAAATAAATATGATGTGCGTTAAATTTGAGCAGGAGTGTATGTTGTTTGTTTACTCTTTCGTCTCTCCTGTAAAATTTTGATTTTTGGAAGTACGAGGTTTCCTTATGAGACCGACGCACATAGGAGTATTTCCATTAAAAACCTGGACAAAATTATCTGTTGAAGTAAAACAATTTATTTATACTAGAACTTATTATTTATGCAATGAAAGGCGGTTTTATGTAAATAAGTTGAAAAACTTAAAAAACGCTCGTGATAAGAAAAACTAAAAAAAATAGTATGAAATTTCATACACCCAAAATGTGAAAAATTAAAAAATCTAAATTATTAGAGCTTCTAGAAAGGAACCATTGTGATTTTTAGGCTAAGTGAATCCAAATGCATCAAGTTCAATAACAAACATTTCTGGAAAATGTTAACAACCAGTAAAAAAAAAACCTAGGGCGTATGAGTGTTTTTTACTCAAAGTGAAAATTTCATTCGCAAATTATTTCGTTAATCGCAAAAAATCGCACCCAAATTTTTGATATTAAATTAAAAGAATAGTCAAAGTTATCATAAATCTATATTTCGAGGCAGAATAGTAGGGTATACTATAACAAAGAACTTAGACTTTAAAAAAAATCAATAAAAAATCTTTATGTGGCAGACTCTTTCCCACTGTCATTTAATTGAACAAAAAACATTTAATATTTTCATAATTACTCTTTAATTATTATTCAATACCTGCAATTGTATTTTTAATTTGAAAATTTTATGTTTAAAAGCACACTCGCTCACAATCAATCTCCTAACAATGCTCACCAAGTCACCACAAATTAAAAAAAAAAATTCAGAAAATAAACAACTGACTTTGAACTTGTTTTGTCACTCCACACAATGTACCATAAAAAAAAGAGGTCCATCATACGAGCCTCTGTATATTTACCATCCGCTTTGTAAAAAATTTAATTAAAAATTTTGATTTTTAGAAAATCGACTTTTGTCCAGCTTTTCGACCAGAATACTCCTATTTGCGACGGTTTGCTAATTTTAAACGGTTCAAGGATCTTACAAGAGCTGTAGCATGTATTCGTTACTAAAATGCGGGTATTTGCTTCAGTAACGAGTAACGAATCGTTATTTTCTAAACAGTATCGTTACTCGTATGTTTCTTTAATGGGTACTGAAGTAACGAAACATACGAGATACGAAACACACGAGTAACGACCCCATTCCAATTTCAATCCTAAATCATCCGATATATGAGATAAGAAAAGAAGTGATACACTCAATTTGTCGCATTTAGCATCTCGTATCGATATCGTTACCATAGTCGGAATGCTAACTCCAGATAATTATCTGGAGTTTACTTTTGCCTCGCTTAAAACATTAATGCCAAGGTAAGGTATCTTTGTGTTATCGATAATACATAATTTATACAGAAATATCAAAAGAGACGTTTTTGGTATTTTCTCTATGTGGCCGAAATATACCCTCGCCGCAACTAATGTGCTTATGACCTTTTTGTTAATGGTCTTGAAATGTAGCTTAAGAATGTACAAAAGTTTTTTGGTTTTTCAAAAGATTTGTGATTTGAAAATCACTCTCAAAAGAAAAAAAATGAAAAATTGTTCGACATGGTTGTATTGAAGTGTTGATATTCCGAGATCTGCGCGATGTTCTTTTGAAATAAAGGTCTCTAAAGAAATGTGATAAGATTACGGAACGAATATAAACAAAAAATTACCAAAGTTTTGTCGAAAATTTAGAAAAAAAAAACATAAGAGTTTCCACGTTTGATTAAAAAAAATCGAAAAAAAAATCAGTATAGCTACCTTCAAACTCTTATAACATGAGAACGAAACAACTTAAATTTATGTTTACGGCCTTAAAATGAAGCTTAGATTATAAAAATTGTTTTTGGTTTTTTCAAAAAAAAAAAATTTTACACCCTTATACCAACGTACAAAACATACTTAAAATACCAAACATACTAAACGTATCAAATACATGAAATATACGAAATGTACGAAACATACTAAGCATGCGGAAGTAACGAAACATGCGAAACACACGAAATATACGAAATATACGAAAAATGCGAAACATACGAACGTAACGAGTAACGATATTATTGATGCGGGTACTAGTATCAAAAGTAACGGGTACTCGTTTTGTCGTTACTTTTACAGCCCTAGTCTCTTGCTAGCAGGTAATGTGTGTTTATGAATATTTTTTTGTCGTGTGGTATTTGTATATGAATTTTCATGTTCATGAGATTTTGGGTGTGTGTATTTTCATTTGTGACCTTGTTGCTTGCTTGTGTAGGTATGTAGGATTTTTTTGTTTGATGTTTTGATTTTCAAATTGGTGTGCATGAAATCGTCGTAGGTAAATGAATTGTTACTTGATTTAAAATTGATATACGATCTTGAAGTTTCTTTCGTTCGTAACAGTCCAGACAAATTAGACATAATAATTCGTATAGAGCTGAAAATTGGTAGAGAGCCTTAGAACATCGATTAAGTTGAAATGTCAAAAGTCCCCAAAAATCCCATGTGTCCCAAGTTATTCAAGGTTAAATCTCGAAAATGTTGGTTTTTCATATATGTCTTTGAAACGGGGGAAGCTATCAAAAAAAAGTGTATCAAAGACTTGTACGCCTTGAAATTCCCTAAAAAAACATTAAGACACTTTTTTCTACGAGCAAGCGTTTAGAAAATATTGTGATTTTAAAATGTGTTAAATGTCGAAAATAATGGGTTTTTGCGTGTTACTCTTAAACGGTGAGTCCGATTAAAAAAATTTCTATGAAAAACTTGTAGATTATGTGCTTTTCTATATAAAAACATTTTTTTTAAAGCTCTCGCAAAAAAAAACATAATTTGGTCAAAACTCAAAATTTCGAATTTTTATAATTAGCTCCTAAGCCCTGTACAAATTCGCATAGAGCTGAAAAGTGGGACAGAGCATAAGGACATCTCTCTATATAAGACGTCAAAATTCCCCAAAAATCCTATGTGTGCATTAAAAGTTATTCAAGGTTAAATGTCTGCATTTGATTTAGCAAAAAAAAAATAAACCTAACATCTTTTGGTAGGTCACATGATAGCTTATGACGGGAATTGAAAATATTTAAGTAAAAGCACATTCTAGAAAAGTAAGAGAGCCCGTAATTTTCAACGTTTGGTTACATTAAAAACATATATTTTTTTTATGATGGCATTTAGAAAATAAATGTTTTTTTTTCTAGAAGGGCACGTAACACAAAAACACTCAAAAAACTTTTCTTCGATAGCCTCAACTTATACACTGGTCTATAAAATTAAATTTTTTTTTTTGGTGCGGACATTTAAATATACTTTTCTATAGGTTTTTGATGTGCTGAACTCGAATCCGAAGTCAGAAATATCCTATCCGCTCCCGTTTTGGAAATGTTACCATTAGAAAAAAAAAATTAAACGTTTTTTTACCACTTTTAATGTTATGCCTAAATATTAAGAAATTTTTTAAAATATAAATCATATCGGTTTCTATAAGAACTATTTACCCTTTTAAATATTTGTTTAAATCTTTGCAATATCTTTTTTACTGCCCGAGATATCTTAAAATGAAGTAAGTGTGTTCTTATCACAAAAGGAGATGAAATCGTGATATCTGTTTGATACATAAGCCAAAAAACTGACGATATCTCGAACAATAAAAAAGATATCGAAAAGATTTAAAAAGATCTTGAAAGAAGAAAAACAGTTCTTATAGAAACCGTTATAATTTGTATTTAAAAAAAAATGTATTCACATAAAAGCATAACCTCAAAAGTAGTTTTTTTACATCTTCTAACGGTAAGCTGATAGGATATTTCTGATTCGAATTCAGCACACCGAAAACCTATAGAAAATTATATCTTAGTCTCGGTACCAAAAACCTTGTAGACCTGTGTAATGAATAAAAGACAAAAAACTCGATTTTTTGGATTTGGTCCATTCTCTGAAACCTTATATCTTCTAAACGACGACAAGTAATAAAAAACACACCCAAACTTTTTTTCTTACAAACATCATAGCCGATAAAAAAATTTAAAATATTAATGAAAAACCGCGTTTTAAAAGAGTTATGTAAGTACGAAAAACCATATTTTTGGATTTTTGCCCAAATTAAAAAAAAAAAATTTTTATTATAGCTCTGAGAAATAAAAACGGAATGAAATTATATAGAAGGTCATATAAGCTACCTATGGTTTGAAAATTTTTTTAAAAACCTCGACCATTTGACGAAAATTGGCAAAAAAAACTATATTTTCAATGTATTACTAAAGCACATTTTAACCTATTTTGTGAAGAACACCATAATCTATAAAGTAAGTTAAAAATTATACTTAAATAACTAATATTTTACGAACTAAATACAAAAAATCGCAATTTTTGAGTTTTGACAAAATTTAATATTTTTTTGTTTTGTTTTGTTTTTTCTTGCAGCTTTAACAAAAAAAAAAACAAACACAAAAAAAAGCATATAATCTACAACATATACTTTTTTTTGATAGCTTCCCCTGTTTGAAAGATATAATATATGAAAAACCAACATTTTCGACATATGACCCTGAATAATTTTTTATGCACACATGGGATTTTTGGGAACTTTTGACATTTTACTTTAATCGATGTTATAATGCTATGTACCAATTTTCAGCCCTATGCGAATTTTTTCTGGGCCAAATGTTAATTTTGTCTGGACTATAAGCTTTAGTTTTTTGATGATTTTGTGTCTTTTTAAAGGTATGTAGGTATACCAAGAAAAAAGGGCGTAGAGTAAAGGCATTATAGTACGGGAAAGTTACATAGATTTTATTATATGGGGTCTGGGAAAAAATTCATAAATCCATTTTGACTTCAGGACTCGAAAAAGTATCAAAACACGAGTCAAAACCATATTTTACACAATCGTACAGTCACGCAGAGTCATTTGTCCGTCATTTTGATATTTATAAAAATTTTACTTTTTCTCATAACTCGCGTGTTTTGGAATCTACAGAAATAAAATGTACGGAAAACTTGAAGATGATTTAATTTCCTACAGTATATGTTAAATAACATAATAAATAAAAGTAAGGGTGCTTTTTTTTTGAAACACGTCGAAGGGTGATTTTTTATTTTAGTCATATCTCTTTCTAGACCAGTGCCGAAGCCGATGCCTTCAAAAACATTAAAAAGTACAAAAAAATCATAGTAGGATGAAACCCATTGGAAAAGGAGGGGAATATGATAAGAATGAAAGGAAAAATAAATTACGGGCGAGCCGAGTTCGGGAAGTGGGTGGGTTGAGTTTTTAGTGGTAAAAAATGGTATATCTCGATTTCCGGCAAAACTACAAATCCTATAGAAAAAAGTTGTATGGCAAAGTTGTAGGTAATAAAAAGATCTACAACTTTTGTATCAACAATTTTTTCACATAACCTTAAAATTTATGTGAAAAATTCAAAAAACCGAGTTTTTGGTTTTTTATTTTTATCTTTTTCAAAAACAAAAATTTTTCTACGAAATTTGGTGAAAACTTACCTTATTATGTCCCAAGTACACTGTAATTTATTTGATTTAAAATATTAATTTGTTCACCTTATTTTGACGACGAAAATTCACGTGTCAAAATATCAGCTTTTTTCAAAAAGTCGGTGGGCATTTCGTTCGTTAAAATGTCTACTTTCTGATGGTGTAAAAAAACTTGTACAATAGTATACTAAAGAACATGTTCTAGTAAAATTCAAAAAATGAAAAAAGCTTTAATTAGAAAAAAAAATTTTTATCATTGTTTACAATTTTGGCCTATTTATTCAAATTAATTAATCAATGTTACATGAAATCTTACGTTTTTTGAGTAATTAAAGTGTAAATTTGAATAAATAGGCCAAAATTGTAAACAATGATAAAAAAATTTTTTCGAATTCAAGCTTTTTTCATTTTTTGAATTTTACTAGAACATGTTCTATAGTATACTAATGTACAATTTTTTTTTACACCATCAAAAAATAGACATTTTAACGAACGAAATGCCCACCGACTTTTTGAAAAAAGCTGATATTTTGACACGTGAATTTTCGATTGAAAATTAGGGTGTTTTTTTGGTATTAAGTCAAAATAAGGTGAACAAATTAATATTTTAAATCAAATAAATTACAGTGTATTTGGGACATAATAAGGTAAGTTTTCACCAAATTTCGTAGAAAAATTTTTGTTTTTGAAAAAGATAAAAATAAAAAACCAAAAACTCGGTTTTTTGAATTTTTCACATAAATTTTGAGGTTATGTGAAAAAATTGTTGATACAAAAGTTGTAGATCTTTTTATTATCTACAACTTTGCCATACAACTTTTTTCTATAGGATTTGTAGTTTTGCTGGAAATCGAGATATTCCATTTTTTACCATTAAAAACTCAACCCACCCACTTCCCGAACTCGGCTCGCCCGTAATTTATTTTTCCTTTAATTTTCATCATATTCACCTCCTTTTCCAATGGGTTTCATTCTACTATGATTTTTTTTGGTTTCAAAAATTATCGACCCTGGTCTATTCATTTGAGCTTTTTTTGAAAATTTGTTCGAAGTAAAAGTTGTAAATCTATTTATTACACTACCGGTTTTTCGGCTAGACCGACCGTTTTCCATCTGTAGGCAAAAAACTTCAAAATTGTTCTACAGTAACTCTCTATCTACAAAGTTGATACCCTTTAGCAATGATTTAAGAACGCTCTAGTTTGGTATGCCTTTACTCATGTTAATGTTAATTTCTCCGTTAATACATACCTACTTATATTAGAAACTTTATTAAGAGGCCTCCGAAAAACACTCAGACTTAGGAAAATGCTTGAACTTCGAACGAACATCGTTTGATTGTTAGGGATAAAAAAAAAGAAATAGAAAGAAGAAAAGAAGTAGATACGCGCAGAGCTCGCACAACCAGTTTTTTTTTTTGTTCGTATGCACGATTTACTCTTTTGTGGAGAAGAAGAAGCGGTGCACATGCACACACCAAAGTGTGCCGTGTTTATTGTTACACTTCATTTCGTTTGGGTATAGGATATCAAGTGTATGTATTCGTTCTTTTGGAAAAAAGATATATTATATATTTTGGTTTTGTAATGTGGTGCGCGAAGTACTATTTGTAAGGGTTTTTGTCTTTTTTTCTTTATAGAGTAAAGTTTTTAGAAATGTAGATTTTTTTTTACCTTAGTGCTTTGGATATTCTGGATGAGCACATAATCCCAACCGACAACGAGGAAGTAGTTTACTTTTACGCCGATACGCAATCGGCCTACTACCGCGGCTAAATGCCATACCACCCAACCCACCATAATCAATACCACAACTGGACAACCGGGACGGAACACCCCGAGGATGACCTAGTCAGCAGACTTGTAAAATTAAGCCTATTTATGTACTATATTTATTTATATTTTATCTTTAATCCATTCTATAAGGTAAGGCCCCATATGTGCCAACAAATTTTATATCAATCAATGTATCTTATTAGAAATAAGTTAGGCTTAAGTCAATTGTATATAGTATGTTCAATAAAACAAAATTGAAATTGAATTGTAGATTTCTTTCTTATACCTAATAAATACCTATTATTCTATTTTACCGTAGGTACTACAGAAGCAAACTTTGCAAAGTGTTTGTACTGCCCATAATCTCGTTAAGGCCCTAACTTCATTTTTCTTACCTCTGAGTTATAGAGGGAAACATCTAATATCGCAATTTGCATATAAAAATGAAAAAAAAATCAAAAACACATTTTGAATTTTCTGAATTATTTGAAGACCTAGGCTAAAAAAATAAATGAGAATAAATCAGAGACAATGCCCTAACTCCAAGTATGCAAAAAAATCAAAATCGACAATTCTGTAGTTAGGGCCTTTACGAGATTATTGGCAGTGTAGGTCATGCACAATTTTAAACTAGGTAGTTTTTTTTTTCAACTTGATCTCGAAAACTCGAACTAGAATTCGTTTAGTTTTTGGAACATTGTTGTGGTAGGTAAATGATAAGATAGGTAGGTAGGTACTAGGCACGAATTTGTGTATGTTTTCAAGTTCCGGATGAATAAGGAAGTTGTTATTTTAATTTTAGGGTGTTTTTATGTATTTATTTAATATCTACATAGTTAGATATGTAAGTCTAAGTATAGTTACGGCCATATTATTCACAAGTTTAAAAAATACATCTGGATGTAAAGAAATTGAAATTTCAAAAATAAATATAAATCCATGATATTCACTATCACACAGAGAAATAAAATGCACGACTGGGCCGCACGTACTTGCTCTTGTAGTTCAAAGTATCTTTATCTTAAATAAGTATTGGAAATTAAAGATTTTCGTTAAATTTTGAAAAAAAAAAAATAAAAGTATTTAAATTTTTTAGCGATTAAAAAAAAAGAAATTGTCATATATTTTTTGGGAAAAACTAAAAACGCAGTTATATTACATATACGTTCAGCATTACTTGTGTCAAATTTAATCAAAATCGTTAGAGCCGTTTTTGAGAAAATTGCAATACCTCGAAAAGTTTGTATGGGAGGTATACGTTCTAGGCGAGATATTAAAAAACAAAAAAAAAAACAACCTTGGAAATTACGAAAAAACTATCTGTACCGAATTTCTTGAAAATCTGCCTAGCCGTTTAGGCTGCAGCTACTTGTACAGATGGACGCACGGACGCACCGACGGACGTCATGACAAAACCCACTTTTTTGGACTTCTCGATTATCGTAATGTTAGTTTTGATTAAAACCTCGAAATTTTTTTTGACACGAAACCAATACTTGCACTATTGAGCAAGTAAAAAATAGTTAATTTTAAACTATTTTTTAACTATTTTCATAGTTAAAATCGTCTTGATTTTTAGAAGAAATGATATTCTTTGTAATTTCATTTAAGAAATGTTATTATATTTTTTAATCGCTCAGATATTAATTTTTAAACAGTATTCAATTTTTATTACCCATGATAATTTTTGACTTTGGGGCCTATTTTCTTCGATAAATGTACTATAAACATAGTTATTTATAAATTTATTCTTATGAAAAAAACAATAATGAACAAAAAAGTCATTTACAAGTATGCTGAAAAAGTCCTTTTCAAAAAAGCCCTTTTTTACATTTCTCTCTTCTTATTTAAATTCTATTTTACATGTTATTTATCATTTTCTTAAAATTTATTTCTAATTTAATTTTCATTATTTTTGTTTTTTATTTTTGTAATAGTTTTTAAGTTTTTTTTTTTTTGTTTTATCTTTGTTAAACAAAGTCATTAGTGTTATAAAAACTAATGTAAAGATATCTAAGTACTATAAAAGATATTTTATCTTAATGTACCAATTAATTTATAATAAATTGAAATTGAAAAAAAAAACTCATAGATTTTATGATATTTAGGAAAACCCAGGAAAAAGTCTTATTTCTTAAGGCTTGACCACACAGGGAAGGTATGCGGTAGCGATACGGGTAGCGGTACGGGCACTTGTATGAACAAAATTCCACATCTGAATATTGATGTTCCAGTTTGGAATTTTTTTCATACGATTACCCGTACCGCTACCGCATACCCTTTCGGTGTGATCAGACCTTTACCCTTTTTTGACAGGTTTTTCCAAATATCATAAAACCTAAATAATTAATAATAATACATTTATTTTACCGGTATCTCGAAATTGATGGAAGAAAATAAAGAGAGAGCTGTTTCATATACAATGTTGAAATTTGAGTTATGGGCCAAAATACTTTTTGAATTTTGAAAAAAAAAAATATGGAAATTTTTATCAATATATTTTCATATACAAGGTGTCCCGGGATGAGATAAGAAGACTTTGAGGGATGATTCTTGGGTATATTCTAAGTAAAAAAATTGTTCTACAGTAACTCTCTATCTGCAAAGTTGATACCCTTTTGCGATGATTTAAGAAAACGCTTACTTTGGTATGCCTCTACTCATGTTAATGTTAATAGCTCCGTTAATTCTAATGATAAAAACTTCATTAATGTCTTGATTTTTAGAAGAAATGCTATTCTTTGTACATGATTTTTATTTTAATAGCATTATTTTTTTCTTACCCATGATAATCTTTGACTTTGGATTTTCGTCGATAAATGTGTTATAAACATTGTTCACAAGTTTGCCGGAAAACTCATAGATTTTATGATATTTAGGAAAACCTGCACCAGCTAAGATCTCTAAAAATGTATTTGTTTGCTTTAGTCAATTACGAATTAAAAATTTATTTTTGTAGTTTAAGATTATTTCTGTTTAAGACTTAGTAACAACAATTATTTAAAAAGCTCTTCTTGATTTTGTGTGCTTGATAGAGCCCGTTTTTTTTATTTTATTTCTAATATTAATTGATGGAGGTTCTCCAATATGATTTACCAGATACAATCCAGGGTATTTCACTGATTCAATTAGCTACTTCATATTATGAACAAGATGACGCTCCAGCCCACTAAGGACACGAATTTTAAGATTGGCTGAAGAAGATTACGGTTATCATTGGATGGGAAGAAATGGACCTGTTCAATGATTTGAAAGTTCTCCAAACTGCAAAATATTGTCTTTTTTTATGAATAGGAGTGAAAAGCGTTATTTATTTGACATCAATAGCACTTCTTGTGGAACAAGAAGAATGTATTCTCTGAACCATCGTTAAAAAAGGGACAATAGATAGAATAAAGTAATATTCCCAATAAAATCCAAAAATCGGGCTCTATTAAGCACACAAAATCAAGGAGCACACTTTAAATAATTGTTGTAAACAGAAATAAACTTAAACTTCAAAAATAAATTTTTAATCCGTACCCATTTTTGACTAAAGCAAAAAAAAAACATTTTTTAGAGATTTTGCCTGGTACAGGTTTTCCTAAATATCATAAGATCTATGAGTTTTGTGGCAATCTTGTGAACAACATTTTTGTTCATAAGAATAAATTTATAAAACACCATGTTTATAACATATTTATCGAAGAAAATCGGCCCCAAAGTCAAAAATTATCATGGGTAAGAAAAAAAAAATTCCATTTAAAAATTAATATCTGAGCAACTAAAAAAGATTTTAACATTTTTTAAGATCATAGCATTTCTTCTAAGAATCAAGACATTAATGAAGTTTTTATTATAAGTATTAACGGAGTTATTAACATTAGCATGAGTAAAGGCATACAAAAGTAAGCGTTTTCTTAAATCATCGCAAAAGGGTATCAACTTTGCAGATAGAGATAGTTACTGTAGAACAATTTTTTTACTTAGAATATACCCAAGAATCATCCCTCAAAGTCTTCTTATCTCATCCCGGGACACCCGTTATTTTAGTTGACATAGAATGGTTATACTTTAATCTATTATAAAATAACATTTGCACCGATGTTTTGAATGATATGTCTATATTTATGACAGTTTAAACACAAAGTGATCAAAACCAAGCAACTGCGTTACTTTACTGCAAATTTCAGTTTTATTTGTAAAATCATATAATTAAGCTCTCTGATATTTCTATTTGAAACTATAGGAACAACGTAAATCTCCTATAAAGTTAAATCACAGAAAAATTAAATATTCTTAATAGTTTATTTCATTGTGTTACCAAAAATCAGCTTTAAAACTTTAAATACCTTTGCGTTACCAAGATAATTCACAATGTTAACGTGATTTGCAAACAATTCAATCCAAATTTGGGTTTCAAACTTGTAAATGTAAATAATGTTAATTTTATAACTCAATTTAGTTTTTCTACTAATTTGTACTTTTTCTTCAAGAAAAATGAAATTCAACCAAAAGGACAACTTTTGAGGCTAAAATAGTATTTTGGCCCTTATGCCAATGGAAAGATATTAAAAAACCAAATTAGCCGTCTAACATGGATATTTTTCTAAGGTTCTTTTTTTCGAAATATACATTTTTGAAAATCACCTATTTTATGGGGTTATTTTTCTTTTCTGAATTTTTCAAATGATTTTTCACCGAATAACTATTTTGTTCGCCCTAAATTCCTTACCGTTTTCAATCTTCTTTAAATGCAAATGAAATTTATAGGATAGATGGATAGGTACTTAATAAGCAGGGCTATATTTGTGCAAGATTTGAATTATTTTTTGGGGTATTTTTGAGTGGGTTTTTATTTTTTAGACTTTTAGTAATTTACATTGTATATCAATTATGAAAATTCAAATACAATGTAATTTACGAAGCCAAAAATATCTTTTTACCTAGAGCATTTAAACATTTGATTTAACTTTATTTTGCATGTAGGTAATATAACCCTTCATTTGAAAACTATAGGAATTTTGTAGTGACTTCTTCAAATAGTATATATGTATATGAAAAACTTTAATGCAGGCTCCAGGTCAATTGACCTGCAAAAAAAAATTGCAATAATTGTATATCAATTACTAGCAGCATATGGGTGGTTGGAAAATTTAGGATAAATGGTATATGAAAGGGGAAAAATAAATTGCCAACAAACATGGGTGAAAAGTGGGGTTGGTGTCAAAAATCGTGGTTTTTTACAATTTCTGTCAAAAGTAGACCTCCTATCGGAAAAAGTTAAATGTAAAAGTTTTGGATAATAAAAGTGTCTATAACTTTTACTCAAACCATTTTTTTATATAATCTCAAAAATATTGAAAAAAATGCAAAAATACGATTTTTTATTTTTATCTTTTACAAAAATGGTTTGATTTTAACAAATCTTGGTTAAAAATTACTTTGTTATGTTTTCTATCTATGTATTTTAAATATTTTTTGAGCAAAAAGGTAATTTTTGACGAATTTAATTTGAAAAAATAGCCTATTTTCCAATAAAAAATGTTACCGATTGAAAAAAAAAAACAAAAAAACGATTTTTAAGATCGATTTTTCCGGAAATGACAGTAATATTGTCGAGAAATAATTTTCCATACAAACCAAATTATACTTTTTTAAGGACTAAGGGCCTTTGACCTTCTTAATTTGAATCTATCATTAGAATAGCTCTAACGTGCAAAGTTCTTGAGATATTGAATTTTGAACGTTCAAAACACTATTTTTGTGATGTCTTGACATGGTAATATCTCAAAAACGTTATGTGATAGATTCGAGGTCAGCATAAAAAAAATAATTAGAAAAATATACTTTGATTTCTATAAAAAAAAAACTTTTTGACTAGTGAAATCGATCAGGACAGAAAAAATCGAATGCTTTGTTCGGTTTCACTTGTCAAAAAGTTGTATTAAATGTAAAAAAAATGCACACTCAATACAAAAAGCCGGTATACTTTATTTGAGTCAAATTTTCTCAAGTGGGCCACCTAAAACCGACTTCTCGAATTTGATACTTTTTTTTGCATATATTGGAAGATTAAATGTCAAAAATAATATTCCAAAGTATTTTTGAAAAATTTCAATTTTGTTAAAAGTTATAAAGAAATGAAATTTTGTGCGTCTTTTTTTTAAAATGACTGTATCTCAGTAATGAAAACATAGAAATTAATGAAATTTGGTACACATATAACCAATTGTATACACAACAATTAACTATAAAAAATTTTCAAAAAAACAACAAATTATTAATAAACAATTGCATTTTTTGCTAACTTCTGGAGTATGTAGAAAACCCGTTTTTCTTATATTCGATTCGAAATTTTATAAGCTTTCATTATCTGAAATAAAATTTTAGTGCAAACCATAAGAAAAAAAGTTATGGACTTTTAAACGATGCAAAAAATCATTTTTTTTACTATTGTACAATAAAATTTTGTGGAATTAAAAATATACGCTAACGAAAACCTATAACGTTTTGTAGAGACTGTTACACCGATTACAAAACGGTATTTAAAAATTCCGTAACACCTTAAAAATTAGAACTTAGTGCCAAAAAACGGATTTTTTAGACTTTCATCCTTCCAAAAAATCTAGCTTCGTCAAATTTTCACCAATTTACGATTTCTTGACTGTTTTAGATAGAAAACATTTAGACCTTTTCAATAATGTATAAAATATTTGCTTTGGTTTAACCAAAGAAATCAAAACTAAAAAAATACCTCGATTGATTCAGAAATAACTATTATTTAAGAGTTTTTTTTTTTTTGGTGCAACCAAACCAAATATTTTATACATTATTGAAAAGGTCTAAATGTTTTCTATCTAAAACAGTCAAGAAATCTTAAATTGGTGAAAATTTGACGAAGCTAGATTTTTTGGAAGGATGAAAGTCTAAAAAATCCGTTTTTTGGCCCTAAGTTCTAATTTTTAAGGTGTTACGGAATTTTTAAATACCGTTTTGTAATCGGTGTAACAGTCTCTACAAAACGTTATAGGTTTTCGTTAGCGTATATTTTTAATTCCACAAAATTTTATTGTACAATAGTAAAAAAAAATGATTTTTTGCAACGTTTAAAAGTTCATAACTTTTTTTCTTATGGTTTGCACTAAAATTTTATTTCAGATAATGAAAGCTTATAAAATTTCGAATCGAATATAAGAAAAACGGGTTTTCTACATACTCCAGAAGTTGCAAAAAATGCAATTGTTTATAACAAAATCAATTGTTTATTAATAATTTGTTGTTTTTTTGAAAATTTTTTATAGTTAATTGTTGTGTATACAATTGGTTATATGTGTACCAAATTTCATTAATTTCTATGTTTTCATTACTGAGATACAGTCATTTTAACAAAAAGACGCACAAAATTTCATTTGTTTATAACTTTTAACAAAATTGAAATTTTTTGGAATATTATTTTTGACAATAAACCTTCCAATATATGCAAAAAAAAGTATCAAATTCGAGAAGTCGGTTTTAGGTGGCCCACTTGAGAAAATTTGACTCTTTACAAAATTTGGGTTAAAAAAAAAACATTACTATTTTCTTCTCATTATTTATTAAATAAACACATACATATAAATGTGTTACTGATAACTTAGAAAAAAAAAAAAACTTTTTGACTAGTGAAATCGAATAGGGCAGAAAAAATCGAATGCCTTGTTCGATTTCACTAGTCAAAAAGTTATATTAAATGTAAAAAATGCACACTCAATACTAAAAGCCGGTATACTTTATTTACAAAATTTGGGTTGGTAAAATTTGGGTTAAAAAAAACCATTACTATTTACTTTTCATTATTTATTAAATAAATACATACATATAAATGTGTTACTGATATAATTATATAAACATTAAAAAAAACATGAATGATTGCATTTTTTTACAACCGAACGAGCGGGTTGCTTGACGGTGGGCGCGGACTAAACGACAGCTGGAGGTCGTAATTTTTGTCAAAAAAAAAATAAAAATACGAAATTGTAGATCTAAGCATGGTTTACAAGTTTTATTTTAATAATTTTTTCGATATTCATCAATCATCACCCAAAAATAAATAATGTCAAAAAACAAATGGCATGTTCTTAATTTTTGTAGAACATGGTAAAAGCGACAAAAAAGCTTCTTGTAAAATTTTCGTATATTGTCAAAAAAACAATTTTATTTTTTTTTTTTGAATATTGCGGAAAAAGCTCATAGGAAATCTTGGTCGAAAACTTCAAGTTAAGCTTTTTAAAGCATCCCCTTTCTCGGTCGTTTTGCATTTCCAAATGTATAGAATGACTGGACTAATTTTTTGCTTTCTACATTGTATATGAATTCATATACAATGCTCTCTATTTAATTTTTTCACAGTTTTCTCATTCCCAAGAAGCAAGAAAATGTATAAGTGAAAATACCCCTCTACAAAAGAATGGGAACATAAAACAAAATATAGAATAAAATATAGATAGACGCAAAACACAAAATCTCGAGTGGTAATAGTGCTATGGAACTGATATACAATGGTTGTACTAAAAAAACGAACAAAATTATTATGCTCTCTAAATTACAATTGCTTAAATTAAGAAATTATAAGGTTGAATATTTTAATCCTTGTTTATTAACTAAGGGCCAATTTTTCAATAGTCAGATAAACTTCAGTTAGAGCTTATTCCTAGGAATAAAAGTTTTTTATATTGAAATTTATTCTTCTGATAGTCTGACGATTGAAAAATCGGGGCTAAATAACAAATTCCATTCCATAATGATTCCATTCGATAATATTTACAAATGTGAAAGTTATAAACGTTAAGCCGTTTATGTGACGGTACACTACACCCCTCTACACCCCCTGTAATTAAACGGTGCGACACTGAAAATACACCCGACAAATTACATAGTGCAGGCTGTTCGTATGGTCGAATAATGCATAAAAATATTTTTGTTATATTTTTGGAACCCTTAATTTTTTTTAGATACAAAGAACCATTATTCTACCATACGAACAGCCTTCACTATGTAATTTGTCGGGTGTATTTTCAGTGTCGTACCGTTTAATTACAGAGGGGGTGTAGTGTACCGTCACATAAACGGCTTAACGTTCATAACTTTCAAATTTGTAAATATTATCGAATGATGTATATAAGTCTATTGTTTATGGGTTTTTATCCCATAAATCTTGAAAAAGTGATTTTTTCCTCAATTTTTTCAACTTTACCCATTTTTTAGTGCAAAATAAAACAAGCAAAAAAATAAAGTTAGATTATATTCTGAAACAATATTTATTTAGGCACAAATTGGTGTATTGTTTTATTGAATTCGTCCAAAACTGCGGAATCTAGGCTACTTTTTCCTAACTAAAAAATATGGCATATCATGATGTGAATTGCAAGGTGCACAATAGGGTGCTCGTTATTTTAAAATAATTGGAATTTGTATGCTCCTTAGATCTTATATGGTTGGAAATAAACTAAAAAAAATATTCCCCAAATTTCAAGTCTCTAACTTCATTCTAACCCATGCCGCCAAGCGGCTGAAGTTTCTTATGGGAATAACATGAGGTTTCTTGGACCTTGTTCGATCAATTTTAAATTCCAGCCAAACCATTTGTTCAAAGAATTTAAAACTTTACAGACTCAAACTTTATAAGTGTAGCTATCATGTAAAAAAGAAATGGAAACTTTTCTAACCGAAACAAATATATTCTAAGATGCATGCCAACTATTTTAATTGGTAAATGAGAAAACAACTTTAAATAAATGTTATTTTGACTAAAAAAAAATGCCTGGACATCAAATTATCCACCTCCATGATTTTAACCCATATTTAATTCAAAGTTATATAATTAGTCCAGTAATTTTAGGTTTTATCTGCGGAAAAATACCTACTGGGCTGAATTTTGGTATACACCTTAATGACGGCTTTGTTATGAAGATGTGAAAAATCGACATTGATATCGTGTCCGCGTTAAGAGTTATAGGGGTCAAAAGGTCACAAAAACTGGGGGGTCATTCCGTAATTTTAAAAACGATAATCGAATCGATGATAATCGTTTTACAGTTTGAGAATCTTTAAAGCTATTTTAAGTCAATTCTGATTCAATATTTCTTAAATAGTTTATATAAATAAAAGTTTTCGTATCCTTAGAAGTCGTATTAGTCTAGGTGATTTAGTAGTTGCCTCTTACTCGGGTGTCCGAGGTTCGAATTCCGAAATTGAAATTGTGTTTTTTTTTATTTTCTCAATAATAATCGTCAATAAATAAACGATAGCTAAATAGGTCTCGTTTTTGGAGAATTTATTCGTTTTTGGATGCAATATTTGATTTTTTTAAAGTGTTTATTAATTTATGCCAATCACCGATTAATTTGCAAATTCCACAAACAAAAAAAAAAAATTATTAATGATTAATTTCTAAAAATAACCATAATGTTAGAGCAAATTTTTTTAATATGTGTATCGAAAATCTATTCGTTTTTTAATACAAGATATAGGCGGAATGTATGTTGAACGGCGGCCGTTGTTTAAATTAATAGTTTCTAATACTAAAACGAACGCTTCTTTGGATAGGCGAAAGTTTTGAAAAAATCTGTGAGAATTATTATCAAAATGGTCATGTACACTTAAATATATATAGAAACTTAAGTGGCCAACTTTCTTAAAAATATTCCCCTTAGACGAGAATATTTTTAAGAAAGTTGGCCACTTAGGTTTCTACAGATTTATTTTATACCACAGGTGTTTAAAATTTTTCATAAAATACTTTTTTTACATTTTGCATCGAAAAACAGATTTCAAAATTTTTTTTACAAAAATGTGCAATAGCTATGAAATTTTTAAAGTGTTTATGTACTCATCCAATTATTGTAGAAAATTATAAAAAAAATAAATAAATAAAATTCATTCATTCGTGGTTGTAGTGAACGAAAACATAAGATGATAAAATTTAAAATACACTGAACGAAAAAAAGTCCATATTTTATGAACTGGTTGCGATAGAACTTTTTTCTATCTGTTTTTAGAACAATCATAAGTGTAGCTAATAGCCGTTTTAGGGTTGTCCATTCTCTATTGCACACCCTGTATATTTTCAGACATATTCTAAACAAAAATTCCCAGGGAAATGGTTTCGGGAGAAGGGCCCCAATCGGAAAAATGGCGAAAATTTCCATTTTTTTTTGGTTTCCCCATATTCTTAACAGTTGAGGAACGAAATTCAAGCTAAAAAAATAATGAAATTTCAGGAACTTTTCAGTTAGGAGTTTTTTTTTCAGGAATAGGATTATGACGATTACAACTAAACTTCAACTTTTTGAATAGTTATACCTAAGAAACGGTGGGTCTTAGGAAAAAAAGTTTCATGACACTTTTTATATATAATAATCTGGTCTACAATTCTTGCATTGAAAATTTTTTGATAAGACTTACCGTTTTGCTGAAAATCGTTAAAAACCAGTTTTTGTGACCTTTTGACCCCTATAACTCTTAACGCGGACACGATATCAATGTCGATTTTTCACATCTTCATAACAAAGCCGTCATTAAGCTGTATACCAAAATTCAGCCCAGTAGGAATTTTTCCGAAGATTGGGCTTAAAAATGACTAAAATGACTGGGCTTAATAAACTAGTTGTATATTCATTCTTCAACTTACATCGATATTCAAAAAACGTGTTCCCGATTTAAGAAAAAGTAGGTACTGTGGTAAATAAATAAAAAACTAGTTGATAATATAACTTTGAATTAAATATACATTTTCAATATACATACTAAGCTTATTTGTGAATAAAAATGTATGTTTCTAATTTTTTGGCATTAAACGTGTAAAAAGCGATTTTTGAAAAAAATCTGAAAAAAATGATTTCTTTACCAAGCTAAATCTCTAAAATTATAACAATTAAAAATCTGAAAAATGTTCACATGATAGCTACACTTATAAAAGTTTGAGTCTGTTAAGTTATAATTTCTTTGAACAAATGGTTTGGCTGGAATTTAAAATTGAACGAACAAGGTCCAAGAAACCCCATTTTATTTCCATAAAAAACTTCAACCGCTGGGCGGCACGGGTAAGAATGAAGTTAGAGACTTGAAACTTAGGGAATATTTTTTTTAGTTTATTTCCAACCATATAAGATCTAAGGAGCATACAAATTCCAATTATTTTAAAATAACGAGCACCCTATTGTGCACCTTGCAATTCACATCATGATATGCCATATTTTCTAGTTACGAAAAAGGAGCCTAGATTCCGCAGTTTTTATCGAATTCAATAAAACAATACACCAGCGAGCTAAAGATAGAGCTGGCTGGCGAAGCTTGTTGGTTGAGGCCCAAATCCACAGCGGATTGTAGCCGCCTTACGGCGCTGGTCACCCTAAGTAATTAAGTAAGTAAGTAATACACCAATTTGTGCCTAAATAAATATTGTTTCAGAATATAACCTAACTTTATTTTTTGGTATATGTAAATATAAAATAAAAATAAAAATATATTTAAAAATTTTGTTTATTTAGTGGAGGCCGAACAGCTCTGATTTCTACGATTATTTTTTTTCAAACGTAGGTAATTAAAAATACTTTAAAGTCTATAGATTTAAAATTGACAATGTTGCCGTATTGTTTTTTAAAAGTACAGTCAAATTTTTTTTTTAACAAAACCACTTTTTTTGCTTAAATTTCATTAATTTTCTCACAAACTGACTTCAAACACAAAACAAATATTTTAAACACAACGGCAACACCTACAATATTTACAGACACACGTTTTTAAAAAGCCAGAATCTCATTTCTACCTGAAAATTTTAATCCACTAAATTTAACCAAGAGTTTTTGAAAGAATAGTCCTTTCAAACATTTTCGTAGTAAAATATGAATTTATTTAAAAAAATATTTGGCCATAAATATTATCGGTTGAATTCCGAAGAAGAAAAGGTAATATATATTACAGTTTTGAAAAAAAAAAAATCAAAAATTACTTCAATTTCATTGATTTTTTTGATAAAAACAGAATTTTTGCATTGCAATAATTGATTTTCTCAAAGATTTTGGCAAACAAGAACTTTAAACTTTTGCTATTTAATTTTCAACAAAAAGGGCTATTGAATGAATTAAAAATAACTTTATATTTAAATGTTGAACTTATAAAAAAAAATTAAATTTTTTTTCAAAATTTCTATTAAAAAAAGTTCTTCGAAAATGAAATACTTTTTAATTTCTTTTCATAAGCCGTAAAAAGTATTGACATTTCCTTTTATAATTTCAAATCATAATAAATGTGGCCAAAAAAAAATTGAAAAATAAGTGCATTGTATATTACGAAAAAGTTTTAAAAACGACATGTTAAAATTTGTTCGATAATTTTTTTTTCAAAAATCTGGATTCAATTACCATTCTTTCAAAAGTCCTTTATTCAATTAACTTAATTTTAATTTTACAAATACGAATAGGCTTCTAGCTTTTTAAAAATGTGCGACGCACGGTTGTCCAAAATGACTTATCTCGTTGCAAAAATCATAACTTTTGAACGGATTGAGTTAGCGGTACAATTTTTTTTTTTATTTGAAGGACATTTCTAGGGCTGTTATACCAATGAATTTCAATAAAATTATTTCACAGGGTGTTTCGGAATCATCGGCCAAAAACAGATTTTCTTTAAAAAAAAAGTTTAAATTAAAATTGGTATGCCATTTTGTAGAAATCACTAATCCACATTTAAAAACAAAATTTCAAAAAAATACAACGTCACGTTTTCGAAAATTTTATTTTTCAAAAAAAAATTTCAAAATTTTTTTAAAAATCCAAAAATTATTTTTTTTGAAATTTTATTTTTGGCTTATATTTGAGTTATATAAGTGCTTCTTCACAAAAAGTTTCGTTGAAATCGAATAAGCCGTTTTGGAGAATATCGGATTTGAAAAAAAACGGTTTTATGGCAGGTACCGTAAAAAATCCATTCGGTTCCATTCATTAAGCCGAATAGGGTATGTGTACCAATCAATTGTTGATTCAAAATAAAAATATTTAGCTGCGCATGCTTGCGCACTGCCGAGATTTTGTACTTTGAAAAAAAATGAAGGCAGAAGGAACAGATTTTCTTTAAAAAAAATGTTTAAATTAAAATTGGTATGCCATTTTGTAGAAATCACTAATCCACATCTAAAAACAAAATTTCAAAAAAATACAATGTCCCGTTTTCGAAAATTTTATTTTTCAAAAAAAAATTTCAAAATTTTTTTAAAAATCCAAAAATTATTTTTTTTGAAATTTTATTTTTGGCCTATATTTGAGTTATATAAGTGCTTCTTCAAAAAAAGTTTCGTTGAAATCGAATAAGCCGTTTCGGAGAATATAGGATTTAAAAAAAACCATTCTATGGCAGGTACCGTTAATAATGATTTTCCAAAAAAATTTTTTTCATTAGAAGATAGACCTTGTTTTCAAACTTACATTTGAATTTTTTAAACAAAATCGTTGGAGCCGTTTTTGAGCAATTACAGCTTTACTGAAATTGGTGTATGACAAGTACCGTTATTTTTGGCTCAAAAAAATTAATTCCAAAAACCCCTCTGGAGGGTCTCCAAAAAATGCTACATACCAAATTTAAAGTCAATCGGTCCATCCGTTTAGGCTGTAGATCCTTATACAGACAGACAGACAGACGGACTTCCGGGACCAACTTTTTTGGCATTCTCTATAATCGTAATATCACGGAAAAGTGTAATCTGAACTTTTTTTAGATGTGAATTAGTGATTTCTACAAAATGGCATACCAATTTTAATTTAAATATTTTTTTTTTAAGAAAATCGGTTTTCGGCCGATGATTCCTAAACACCCTGTAAAACAATTTTCTTGAAATTCATTGGTGTAACAGCCCTGGAAATTTCCTTCAAATTAAAAAAAAAACTGTACCGCTACCTCAATCCGTTCAAAAGTTATGATTTTTGCAACGAGATAAGTCATTTTGGACAACAGTGCGACGTCGCAGGGGTCTATAGAAAAATTAATGTTCATAAAACTATCTACAAATATTGTCTTATAAATTTTTCGGTAAAATCCACCATTTTCGGAATAGAGCGATTTCAATCGTAGGCATAATCCATGATATTAATATAATGAATTCAAAAATTTTAAAATTTTGAGTGTGGGATAAAAGCATATTATAGTAATAAATTAGAAGTAGATGAAAATTAATTGGAGTATATGAGCCCCAATGCCCCTCGCCTGGGTCCGTACCAACAAAATATATCGTGTAATCATTCAAACTACACAATTTGTTCAAGGTTTTGATATGACTCTTAGAAGTAGTCTAAGACTGATTTGGGGTGTTTTGACCCTCAAATGCCAAAATGTCAAAATTTATTGCTGAGATTTTATTACATTAATTTCCAAACTTAACCTTCCAAACTTAACCTTCCAAACTTAACCTGGACTACATCGGAAGATGAGTTATACTTCTTGCCTCAAAATGTATCCTCAGACATTGAAGAACTGTTATTGGACTCCATGCTTGAATGTGGTCTTTTCCAAATAAATGGAGTTCCTAATTACATGGGAAGATTTCTTGATCTTATTTATTCTTCTGATGCCAATAATTGTGTTGTTTCTGAAAGCTCCCACCTTCTCTCAACCTTAGATCGTTTTCACCCTCCAATAACTGTTTGTTTTTCTTGTGAAAATATTAACACCTATCAAGAAGCAATAGGGTCCTATTACAACTTCCGTAAAGCAAATTTTGTCAAACTAAACGATCTTTTAAGCCAAATTGATTTTGATTTCATTTCGATGGGGCTTAACATCGATTTAGCCACAAAAATGTTTTATTCCATTGTTTCTTGGTGTATTGCTGAATCCGTTCCCTTGTCTCGCAAGAAAAACTTCACTTCATCTCCACCGTGGTATAATAAAGAATTGTGCCAAATACGTAATAAACTTTGGAAAATCTACTTAAGGGACAAATCAGTTACAAGTCACTCCAATTACATTGTTGCGTATGATCGTTTCTCGGAATTAAATGAACTCCTTTATAATCGCTACCTCATCAACGTAGAAAATAATCTGGTGTCCGACCCTAAATGCTTCTTTAATTTCATAAACACAAAAAGAAAATCTGATGGACTCCCTTCGAGCTTTGTTTTCTGCGATTCCTCTTCTTCCGACCCCACAACAATATCAAACTATTTAGCTTAATTTTTCTCACAATCATATAGCAAAAACCCTAACAACACCTATTTTAGCTATTAAAAAGATTGTCCGCAAACATCGTTAGTATCTGTCAAAATAACTAGTTAGTTATTGATAAAATAAATAAGCTAACTGATAATTATAGTCCCGGTCCCGATGGCGTACCTTCCATTCTCCTAAAAAAATGTGTGCGTATTATATCGAAACCACTTACTGATCTCTTCCATTTATCCCTCGAGCAGTGTGTTTTTCCTGATGTTTGGAAAGACTCCTTTATGTTCCCAATTCATAAAAAAGGTCCCAAAAATGCAGTCAAATCATAACTATCGTGTATTCCCAAACTCTTTGAAAGTTTAGTGTATGACTCAGTCTATTTCCACTGTAAGTCTGTATTCTCACCCGTCCAACACGGTTTTCTTAAAGGAAGATCAACAACAACAAACCTTGTTGAATTTGTCTCCAAAACAATAAATGTTCTTGAAAATGGGAATGAAGTTGACACAGTTTACACGGACTTTGCGAAAGCCTTTGATAAAGTGTCACATAAAATCATTTGTCTTAAACTTGAAGCATTAGGATTTCCACCAAACTTTATTTCTTGGGTAACCTCATACTTGGAGAACCGCGTCTATTGAATTTTGTTTCGTTGCACAATATCTAAACCAATTTTCGCCGGATCTGGAGTTCCTCAAGGTAGTCACCTTGGACCTCTTCTTTTTGTTCTTACAGTAAATGATGTGACCTCTATCTTAAAAGACTCTTCCCTTTTAATGTTTGCAGATGATATGAAAATTTTCAAAGAAATTTCAACTCCATCTGACTCTAATCTTCTCCAAAACGACCTTAATCGCTTTTCCAATTGGTGCAAACAAATTTTTTTAGATTTGAAAATCTGTAAATGCCTTAAAGTTTCATACTCCCGTAGACGTACATTAAATACCTCAAGAATTTACTACTTTTTAAAGGGACCCCGTCAAAAGTGTGAAAACAAAAAGTATTCACGACTTTTAGTATTAGATAGGAAAGTATGAACAGATAAAAGTATTCAAGGAAAAAAGTATGCGCGACAAAAGTTCGAAAAATGGAAAACTATTATTTTGACTGGGTTTTGATCTGGCAATAGTTACAAAGAGAAATGAGAATTTGCGAAAGCAAATGTGGCGATGGACAATTCTGATTGGTCAAGAAAGAATAAATAGACGAATTTATTGTTAGATAGGGCTGGGGTCTCAGAAAAAGAGAGTATACAGAAATATTTATTCTTAAGGATAGGATAGGAGGTCTAAATTTAATTTTCAGTCTCGCAGGTCGCAGCTGGGATGAGCGAGGCAAGGTTAAGAGTGAGAATAAATAGACGAATTTATTGTTAGATAGGGCTGGGGTCTCAGAAAAAAAGAGAGTATAGTATACAGAAATATTTATTCATAAGGATAGGAGATCTAAATTTAATTTTCAGTCTCGCAGCTGCGATGAGCGAGGCAAGGTTAAGGCTCGATTATTTTTTTATCCGTAAAAAAAGTGTGAAAACAAAAGTATTCTCGACTTTTAGTATTAGGTAGGAAAGTATGAACAGATAAAAGTATTCAAGGAAAAAAGTATGCGCGACAAAAGTTCGATAAATGGAAAACTATTATTTTGACTGGGTTTTGATCTGGCAATAGTTACAAAGAGAAATGAGAATTTGCGAAAACAAATGTGGCGATGGACAATTCTGATTGGTCAAGAAAGAATAAATAGACGAATTTATTGTTAGATAGGGCTGGGGTCTCAGAAAAAAGAGAGTATACAGAAATATTTATTCATAAGGATAGGATAGGAGGTCTAAATTTAATTTTCAGTCTCGCAGGTCGCAGCTGCGATGAGCGAGGCAAGGTTAAGAGTGAGAATAAATAGACGAATTTATTGTTAGATAGGGCTGGGGTCTCAGAAAAAAAAAGAGTATAGTATACAGAAATATTTATTCATAAGGATAGGAGGTCTAAATTTAATTTTCAGTCTCGCAGCTGCGATGAGCGAGGCAAGGTTAAGAGTGCGCTCGATTCTTTTTTTATCCGTAAAAAAAGTGTGAAAACAAAAGTATTCTCGACTTTTAGTATTAGGTAGGAAAGTATGAACAGATAAAAGTATTCAAGGAAAAAAGTATGCGCGACAAAAGTTCGAAAAATGGAAAATTATTATTTTGACTGGGTTTTGTAAGAGTGAGAATAAATAGACGAATTTATTGTTAGATAGGGCTGGGGTCTCAGAAAAAAAGAGAGTATACAGAAATATTTATTCATAAAGATAGGAGGTCTAAATTTAATTTTCAGTCTCGCAGCTGCAATGAGCGAGTGCGGAGTGTTGGAGTGCGCGAGATTATTAGTCCTTTGAAATGTTGCAAAATTTTGACCGAACCTTGCATTTTAGGTAGGACAAGATTTTTTTGTTTTGATGTGTAGAGTAGGTTAATGGGAGTATACAATCTAGTTTTCGGGGTTGAAAACCCCGTTTAAACTGTTTTTTAATAATATCTTGCGAACCGTTAGTCCCACAAAAAAATGTTTAAGATGGTTTTTGTAGATAATTTAGTTCTCTACAATTTTGTTTAAGGTACTTTTTTCTGTAAAATTGGAAATAAGAAAGTTGTACTTGAAAATAGATGTACATTTTCAAGAAAAAATACTTTGAAGGGCCACAACTTTTTTTCTACAACTTTTATTGAAAAAATTCTTTTGACAATTTTTAAAGATCATTTAATTTCCAACAATTTGATGTGCTCATTTTTCAGATTTCGTTTACATAAAGGTGCTGCAATGGTTCTACAACAAAAGGTAACAATTTATTTTGGTACTTTTATAACATATATTTTATTTTTTTACTTCAATACGAATGATTTCCAAGGAATATGTAAGCTGGGTCAAAGCAGGAAGAAAATCGTATAGTATAGGGGATTTCAGGTCCTGGGGGACCAGGGCAATTTTCTAAAAAATATTTTACTTTTGAAAAAAAAAATTGTTTAAAACCAACGATTATTTTATTTTTAACGATTATTCTATTTTTAATTAAACCTGTTTTATAAAATAGTTAATGAAAAAATAATTTTCAAAATCAAGACTTTGAAGAAAAATTACGAAAAAAATATTTCGAACTAATTTTGTTCGAACGATTAACCTTGAATTAATCAAAACCATCATAAATAAAAAATGTCTTGTGCACACATTAAATTCAATCTTTATCTGAGTTGAAATTTCACGAAAATATCTTATAAAGGATATTCTGTACGAATGAAACACAGTATTTAAATTCATCAACTTTAACCATTTTTCCCCCACTAAAAATGAGTTGAGATAAATACTTTGGAGCAATAAAATCTCAGTTTTTTAAATGAAAACAACACAAAATATGTAAGCAAGCAGTTGATAATAATGAAAAGAATTTTAAACCATGTTTTCTGATCCTTAAGTTTCAAGAAAATTATTTCTTCCATTTGAATATCCTTATCCAGTCACAAAAAAAAAAACAAAAAATAATGGGGTTTCTTAGTAATTTCTTAATAGATTTTTTCTTTTAATTTCTCGAAAATGACAAAACTCTTTTGCATTCGGTTTTTTTGTTTTTGTTTGAAAACACATAACAGCATTGAACTTTGAAAACTAAATTATCACTTAATTACATAACATTTTGAACAAAATTAGTTCGAAATATTTTTTTTTGTAATTTTTCTTCAAAGGCTTGATTTTGAAAATTATTTTTTCATTAACTATTTTATAAAACAGGTTTAATTAAAAATAGAATAATCGTTAAAAATAAAATAATCGTTGGTTTTAAACAATTTTTTTTTTCAAAAGTAAAATATTTTTTAGAAAATTGCCCTGGTCCTCCAGAACCTGAAATTCCCTATACTATACGATTTTCTTCCTGCTTTGACCCAGCTTACATGTTCCTTGGAAATCATTCGTATTGAAGTAAAAAAAAATAATATATATGTTATAAAAGTACCAAAATAAATTGTTACCTTTTTTGTAGAACCATTGCAGCACCTTTATGTAAACGAAATCTGCAAAATGAGCACATCAAATTGTTGGAAATTAAATGATCTTTAAAAATTGTCAAAAGAATTTTTTCAATAAAAGTTGTAGAAAAAAAGTTGTGGCCCTTCAAAGTATTTTTTCTTGAAAATGTACATCTATTTTCAAGTACAACTTTCTTATTTCCAATTTTACAGAAAAAAGTACCTTAATCAAAATTGTATTTTGTGTTTGTGGGACTAACGGTTCGCAAGATATTATTAAAAAACAGTTTAAACAGGGTTTTCAACCCCGAAAACTCGATTGTATACTCCCATTAACCTACTCTACACATCAAAACAAAAAAATCTTGTCCTACCTAAAATGCAAGGTTCGGTCAAAATTTTGCAACATTTCAAAGGACTAATAATCTCGCGCACTCCAACACTCCGCACTCGCTCATCGCAGCTGCGAGACTGAAAATTAAATTTAGACCTCCTATCCTTATGAATAAATATTTCTGTATACTCTCTTTTTTTCTGAGACCCCAGCCCAGCGATGCCAACTGAGGCATAATTATGCCTTTTAGCTAAGGCATTGAGGCTTACTTTTTGCCAAAAAGGCATACTTTTTTTCATTCTACTCTTGATTTATATTTTAAAAGTTTCTTATAATTTTTTAAATATTTTGATAAAAAAAAGACAAAACTAATATATTATATATCTTTTAAATAAAGGTTGTTCGAAATTTTATCTACAGAATTGGTTTTTAACATTTAACTCTTGTTAAGGTTTAATTTTTCGAAGAATTTTGTTCACACTAATCACTTTTACTAGAAAAGAATCTAATTTTGTTGCTGTAAAAAGGTCTAAAATAGGCTAATATTTTTTAGTAGTGACAAAAATTGGCCGCTAATTTCTTTCAATTATATGAAGCCAAGTCTTGAAATATTCCTTCCGAAGAAAATAAGTTGCCGTTACGTGACAAATAAGTTGCCTTAGTCCTGATTTTTCAATCGTCAGTTAGATTATCAGAAGAATAAATTTCAATATAAAAAATTTTTATTCCTAGGAATATTGAAAAATTGGGCCTTAATGTATAAATTAATTAAATAAGCATTTCGTTTTGTGTACTTGCACTTTTTGTATAAATAATTTTTTAAACATAAACTAAGAAATTTAAATTGAGGCATAATTTATTTGAAAAGGCATAAAAATGGGTTGGCAACGCTGCCTCAGCCCTATCTAACAATAAATTCGTCTATTTATTCTCACTCTTACAAAACCCAGTCAAAATAATAATTTTCCATTTTTCGAACTTTTGTCGCGCATACTTTTTTCCTTGAATACTTTTATCTGTTCATACTTTCCTACCTAATACTAAAAGTCGAGAATACTTTTTGTTTTCACAATTTTTTAACGGATAAAAAAAATAATCGAGCGCACTCTTAACCTTGCCTCGCTCATCGCAGCTGCGAGACTGAAAATTAAATTTAGACCTCCTATCCTATCCTTAAGAATAAATATTTCTGTATACTCTCTTTTTTCTGAGACCCCAGCCCTATCTAACAATAAATTCGTCTATTTATTCTTTCTTGACCAATCAGAATTGTCCATCGCCACATTTGTTTTCGCAAATTCTCATTTCTCTTTGTAACTATTGCCAGATCAAAACCCAGTCAAAATAATAGTTTTCCATTTTTCGAACTTTTGTCGCGCATACTTTTTTCCTTGAATACTTTTATCTGTTCATACTTTCCTACCTAATACTAAAAGTCGAGAATACTTTTGTTTTCACACTTTTTTTACGGATAAAAAAAGAATCGAGCGCACTCTTAACCTTGCCTCGCTCATCGCAGCTGCGAGACTGAAAATTAAATTTAGATCTCCTATCCTTATGAATAAATATTTCTGTATACTATACTCTCTTTTTTTCTGAGACCCCAGCTCTATCTAACAATAAATTCGTCTATTTATTCTCACTCTTAACCTTGCCTCGCTCATCGCAGCTGCGACCTGCGAGACTGAAAATTAAATTTAGACCTCCTATCCTATCCTTATGAATAAATATTTCTGTATACTCTCTTTTTTCTGAGACCCCAGCCCTATCTAACAATAAATTCGTCTATTTATTCTTTCTTTCTTTTCGCCAATTCTCATTTCTCTTTGTAACTATTGCCAGATCAAAACCCAGTCAAAATAATAGTTTTCCATTTTTCGAACTTTTGTCGCGCATACTTTTTTCCTTGAATACTTTTATCTGTTCATACTTTCCTACCTAATACTAAAAGTCGTGAATACTTTTTGTTTTCACACTTCTGTTACGGATTCCTTTTTAAATGAACCCATCCAAATAGCAGAATCCATGTGTGATCTGGGCGTCTTATGTGATAGAATGTTAAATTTTAACTCTCACATTGATCAGATAATTAACAAAGCCAACCGGTCCCTTGGTTTTATTAAACGTTGGTCTAAGGAGTTCAATAATCCATATGTTACAAAATCCCTTTACATAACATTCGTAAGACCCACTCTTGAATATGCTTCCCAAGTTTGGTCACCTTTTTACGAATATCATTCACATAGAATTGAAAACGTTCAAAGAAGATTCATTCGTTTCGCTTTACGTGCCCTTCCGTAGGAAGATAGATTCAACTTACCCCCATACCATGACCGTCTGAATCTAATTGATTTGCAACCCTTAGCCCAGCGTCGCCAAATAGCCGACATACTCTTTGCCCATCAATTGCTTACAGGAAACATTGACTCATCTTCTCTCCTACGTGAAACCAACCTAAACACAAAGTCTCCGCTCTCCGCCCTTATTTTACCTTTCCCGTCATCGAACCAATTATGGCCACTTCGAAACTATTTCCAGAATGCTAAGGCACTCGAACGAAGCAATGCCCTCCTTTGACTTCCATATAAGTAAATCGTCAATTAGAAAAAATCTCCGGAATATCCTGCTGCACTAATCATTCCCATCTTATGCCCCCGATATGAACACCTCCATCCAAACCCCCTTATTTTTTAAGCTTGGTGTTTAATGTTTAAATTTTTGTTTTTTTTTTCGTTTTTGTTGTTTTCCATAAAACAAAATTAAGGTGGGCCTTATAGTCTAAGATCCGGCCATAGGACGACCTACCCTCATCGTTATACCAGTTGAGAGTTATATTTTCTGAAAGCTAGTGTCTTAGGAAATAAATTGCACATGGGTTGCCAAGCGATATCCTGTCAAGGCATAGGGTTGCCAGGCCTTAAAGTTTATTTTTGCAAATTTTTGAAAATGCGACCCTGCTTATATGGCAAGCCTAAGAGTTATAAAAAAAATATAATGTCATAGGAAATTTAATTTAAAAATTTTAATTTTCAGGATTTTTTAAAATTTGGAGTTTGAGTAGGGTAAACAAAGGCGAATTTAGAAAAAGGGCAAAAATCTATTATCTAAACAAAACGTGATAGAAATAAAATTGAAATTGGAATCGATAGATATTATAAATATATGAAAGCCACACATACAAAAAAAAATGTAAAAAATCCACAACTCGAGATATAGTCTTTTTAAAGTCATGATACTCCAATTCGATATTTGAGAAATAATTCACCAAAAATCAGAATGAAAGATTTTTTAAATAATTTTTATGTGATAAGTTAGGAAAAATAAAATTACTTGACACGTGTCTGTCAAATTTTTAATATAACTTACCGTTTTTGCGAGGGGATTTTTTGAAAAGGTGCTTATTTTCGTATTTCAACATATTAAAGGGAAAAATCCCGTCATGGGACGACCTATCCACCTCATTATACCAGTTGAAAGCTATATTTTCCTAAGGGTAGTGTCTAAAGAAACAGTTTGCACATGGGTTGCCTAGCGATATCCTGTCAAGGCATAGGGTTGCCAGGCCTTAAAGTTTATTTTTCATTATTTTTGAATACGCCACCCTCCTTACACCCAAAGCCAAAGAGTTGTAAAAAAAATATTATGTCACAGGAAATTTAATTTGAAAATTTTAATTTTCAGGATTTTTTAAAATTTGAAGTTTGAGTAGGGTAAACAAAGGCGAATTTAGAAAAAGGGCAAAAATCTATTTTCTAAACAAAACGTGATAGAAATAAAATTGAAATTGGATTCGATAGATATTATAAAAATATAAAAGCCACACATAGAACAAAAAAATGTAAAAAATCTACAACTCGAGATATAGTCTTTTTAAAGTCATGATACTCCAATTCGATATTTTAGAAATAATTCACCAAAAATCAGAATGAAAGATTTTTTAAATAATTTTTATGTGATAAGTTAGGAAAAATAAAATTACTTGACACGTGTCTGTCAAATTTTTAATTTAACTTACCGTTTTTGCGAGGGGATTTTTTGAAAAGGTGCTTATTTTCGTATTTCAACATATTAAAGGGAAAAATCCCGTCATGGGACGACCTATCCACCTCATTATACCAGTTGAAAGCTATATTTTCCGAAGGGTAGTGTCTAAAGAAACAGTTTGCACATGGGTTGCCTAGTGATATCCTGTCAAGGCATAGGGTTGCCAGGCCTTAAAGTTTATTTTTGCAATTTTTTCAAAATGCGACCCTGCTTATATGGCAAGCCTAAGAGTTATAAAAAAAATATAATGTCATAGGAAATTTAATTTAAAAATTTTAATTTTCAGGATTTTTAGAAATTTGACATTTTAGAAGGGGAAACTGAGGTAAATTTAAAAAAAGGTCAAAAAGCTATATTCTTAACAAAGAGTGGTAGAAAAAAGATTGATACTGGAATCGATAGATATTGTTAAATTATATAAGTCACACATACAAACCAAAAATGTATAAAATCTGATACTCGAGATTTAGACGTTTAAAAGTCAAAACCGTGAAATTCGATGTTTGAGAAATAATTCACCAAAAATCAGCACGAAAGGTATTTGAAAAAATGTTTATGTTATTAGAGAGCATAAATAAAATAACTTGACACGTATCTGCCAAATTTTTGATTTGACTTAGTTTTTGGTTCCTGTGTATTTTTGAACAATTACAGATTTTTACAATTCAATTCACTGTTTCGGTGTTATTCTTCAAAAATACACAGGAACCAAAAACTAAGTCAAATCAAAAATTTGGCAGATACGTGTCAAGTTATTTTATTTATGCTCTCTAATAACATAAACATTTTTTCAAATACCTTTCGTGCTGATTTTTGGTGAATTATTTCTCAAACATCGAATTTCACGGTTTTGACTTTTAAACGTCTAAATCTCGAGTATCAGATTTTATACATTTTTGGTTTGTATGTGTGACTTATATAATTTAACAATATCTATCGATTCCAGTATCAATCTTTTTTCTACCACTCTTTGTTAAGAATATAGCTTTTTGACCTTTTTTTAAATTTACCTCAGTTTCCCCTTCTAAAATGTCAAATTTCTAAAAATCCTGAAAATTAAAATTTTTAAATTAAATTTCCTATGACATTATATTTTTTTTATAACTCTTAGGCTTGCCATATAAGCAGGGTCGCATTTTGAAAAAATTGCAAAAATAAACTTTAAGGCCTGGCAACCCTATGCCTTGACAGGATATCACTAGGCAACCCATGTGCAAACTGTTTCTTTAGACACTACCCTTCGGAAAATATAGCTTTCAACTGGTATAATGAGGTGGATAGGTCGTCCCATGACGGGATTTTTCCCTTTAATATGTTGAAATACGAAAATAAGCACCTTTTCAAAAAATCCCCTCGCAAAAACGGTAAGTTAAATTAAAAATTTGACAGACACGTGTCAAGTAATTTTATTTTTCCTAACTTATCACATAAAAATTATTTAAAAAATCTTTCATTCTGATTTTTGGTGAATTATTTCTAAAATATCGAATTGGAGTATCATGACTTTAAAAAGACTATATCTCGAGTTGTAGATTTTTTACATTTTTTTGTTCTATGTGTGGCTTTTATATTTTTATAATATCTATCGAATCCAATTTCAATTTTATTTCTATCACGTTTTGTTTAGAAAATAGATTTTTGCCCTTTTTCTAAATTCGCCTTCGTTTACCCTACTCAAACTTCAAATTTTAAAAAATCCTGAAAATTAAAATTTTCAAATTAAATTTCCTGTGACATAATATTTTTTTTACAACTCTTTGGCTTTGGGTGTAAGCAGGGTGGCGTATTCAAAAATAATGAAAAATAAACTTTAAGGCCTGGCAACCCTATGCCTTGACAGGATATCGCTAGGCAACCCATGTGCAAACTGTTTCTTTAGACACTACCCTTAGGAAAATATAGCTTTCAACTGGTATAATGAGGTGGATAGGTCGTCCCATGACGGGATTTTTCCCTTTAATATGTTGAAATACGAAAATAAGCACCTTTTCAAAAAATCCCCTCGCAAAAACGGTAAGTTATATTAAAAATTTGACAGACACGTGTCAAGTAATTTTATTTTTCCTAACTTATCACATAAAAATTATTTAAAAAATCTTTCATTCTGATTTTTGGTGAATTATTTCTCAAATATCGAATTGGAGTATCATGACTCTAAAAAGACTATATCTCGAGTTGTGGATTTTTTACATTTTTTTTTTGTATGTGTGGCTTTCATATATTTATAATATCTATCGATTCCAATTTCAATTTTATTTCTATCACGTTTTGTTTAGATAATAGATTTTTGCCCTTTTTCTAAATTCGCCTTTGTTTACCCTACTCAAACTTCAAATTTTAAAAAATCCTGAAAATTAAAATTTTTAAATTAAATTTCCTATGACATTATATTTTTTTTATAACTCTTAGGCTTGCCATATAAGCAGGGTCGCATTTTCAAAAATTTGCAAAAATAAACTTTAAGGCCTGGCAACCCTATGCCTTGACAGGATATCGCTAGGCAACCCATGTGCAATTTATTTCCTTAGACACTAGCTTTCAGAAAATATAACTCTCAACTGGTATAACGATGAGGGTAGGTCGTCCTATGGCGGGATCTCCTACTATTAGGGCCCGGTCTTAATACAATAAAAAAAAAATGTTAAATTAGTCTAAGGTGGTTTAAGTTAGTTTTTAATTAGTTTTAAGTCATAGCTTGTACTAAGCTTAAATAAATAAATAAATAAATAAATAAATTTTATTTATGGTCAAAATTAAATTAATACATAGTTAGTTAGTAAGTTAGTTAGTTAGTTTGAATGTCAATTACAAGTGAAACTTATAAGAACGTATTAATAAAAAGCATAAGAGCTTAAACTACGTATTTTTCAGTATTCAAATACAAAATTATTCACTCTTAAATAAAACAAACCTATTATTACATATCATTGATTATACCTATTATTACATATCATTGATTATGCCTAAGCTTGAAATCGCTCTATTTTGATAACGGTTGATTTTTCGGAAAAATGCATAAGGCAATATTTGTAGATAATTTTATCACGATAAATTTTTCTGTAGACCCCTATTGACCTCCGAGCAACACGTTGCGAGATATATGCGAAAAAACTGAGTTTCGTGACCTTTTGACCTCTATAACTTCTAAGAGTACGGCCACGTCCTGAGCGGCTGAGCGGCAATTGTGAGCGGCAAAACTATATTAGAACATATATGAAAATGTATGGGGGTGGCCTGAGCGGCGAATTACATTGTATTCTAAATTAATACGAATATTTTAGTTTGTGGCCTAAATTATGGTTTCTTGTGCAGAAAAATTATTGATTTAATACATAAATTTGTATTTAAAATTTAAAAAAAAAAAATAAATGGGCACCGACAGAAATCGAACCTGGGACTCGAATCTTTGTCTGTTTAAGAAGCTACAGCCTAAACGGATGTATCAATTCTATTCAAACTTGGTATGTAGCAGTTTTTGGAGATTGGGCAGATGAAAATTCTCAAAAATTCTTTTAACGGTAGAAAAAAAATTAAGTTTGGGTTTTTATCTTAGTATAAATCAAAAATAAAATTTTGAAGAAATGCATTTTTGAAAAAATTTTGAATTTTTTTTTTGTTTTGAAAAATCTAATTTTCGAAAACAGGTCATTAGATTTTTTTGAAATTATATTATATTTACTTCAATATGGCATACCAACTTTATTTTATTTACAATTATAAAATAAAAAAAAATTGACACTTATAGGAATCGAACTTGGGACTCCCGCGTGTGAGCCGAATTTTCATCGAATTTTTTGTACTTGTAGGGTTTTGAAATTGCCGCTCAGGATTGCCGCTCAGGACGTGGCCACCTGGTCGCTCAAAATTGCCGCTCAGGACGTGGCCGTAGCCTAACGCCGGCACGATGTCAATGTCGATTTTTCACATCTTCATTACAACTCCGTAACGAAGGTGTATACCAAAATTCAGCCGAATAGGAATTTTTTCACAGATTGGGGTTAAAAATGCCTAAAATTACTGGACTAATTATATAAGTAAAAAATAAATATGTTTGAAAATTGAAAGAATTTTTTTGTTTTTGTACTCAGATCTAAAAAGGCAGGGCCGATTGGGTTGCAACAGAGATCGCACTTCCCTTCCTTGTGACGATTACTTATTTAATTCAAATTTTATGGCTGAATCGAAATTTAACAGGTTTAAATGTACCCTTTCAAGTGATAGTTTAATTAAAATATTTTTGTGTTTGTTTGTAAATAAACTTTGAATGAGTATTTACAGTCCACAGAACTAAATTTATATACCTAAACCAATTTGTTTTTTATAAACTTAAACTGAAAATATTATGAAAAGAATAAGAACTAAGAGTACTAGAAAAGACATAAAACTTATTTCAACAACAAAGTACTTACCACCATGGCATTTTTCCACGCATCTTCTAATACTTTGGGATGAGTCCAAATCTAAATAGAATACATATTTAGAATTTACATTTTCGAAGAACAATAAGAAAACTTTTAAAAGTAAATGTAAAATTAAACAAACAAATTACAAAGTATACAATATGAGAATCAGGACTGGATAGCACGTTCTCGCTGTTATGTTAAAAGTTAGAAAGCTTGGAATCTAAACCCTTTGTAGGCACAATTCTTTTTTGTGACGTGAAAGGCACACGGGTGCTAATTTGGTTTTACTTTTTTATGTCGCTATAACTATTTTCGGTCTCAATATTTTAAAGGAAATATGCATATGAAATTGGTGAAGAGTTTTCCGGAGAATTCGAATATTGTATTCATAATTCCAAAAATATACAGGGTATCCCAAAAGTCAACGTCAAAATGAAACAGTTGGTGACCGTTAACAGAAAAATAATACAAAAATCGCAGCCATATATTTTGGGAGTTATGGGCATTCGAAAAAAAAGCGAAAAAATGATAACTCTGTGACGGTTTTTCATGTGCCTTGACTACAAATCTTAAGTTTTCACAATTTTTTCTTCTGCTATGGAGCCTTGAATAACCCTTCTAACAAGTGCATTCAAATTTTAACTCAGCTGCATCAGTTTTAAGGAAAATATCACTTTTTTGCCCAAATAAACTTTCTTTTTAATGTTGAATGTTGGGATTGAATAAAAGTTAAAGCGTTCTCCTTCATAGTCTCCAACACAATTACAAAATCACGCTAAATATTGACTAAGCACCATACAATTTGGAAAGGAAGAAAAAGAAATTAATAAAGTATCTACTATACTACTATACTACCTTTCACGAGAAGTTAGAAATTCATAAAATCAATAAATTCAACAACAAATACATCAAAGCATAATAACCCTTTTAAAAAAAGTTTATTTTGAATCTGCTTTGGGTACTAAGTGTTTTACGGTCGCCATTTCCGGTCAAAAGGCCGAAAGGATAGGTTTTTCTACTAATTTCATTCCTAAACCTATGCTAAAACGTAGTCTACCAACTATTATCTTAAGAGTATTATTAAAGCTTGTTTATCTTTTAAAAAATCAGCACTTGACTAATCCTAAAAATAAAAACTCAATTCTGAAAGGGTACAAAAATTAAATATAGAAAAATTACCCAATAAAAAAATGTTTTCATTTCCGTTATTTATGGAATATTCTCAAAGAAAATTGAACACACCAACTTTTAAGGGAACTTGCCGAAATATGGTAGTGCATTTTTTTTACACTACGGTTCATTGAGTTAGGGTCATAGCAAAAGAAAAAAAAAAAAACTTAAGATTTGTAGTCACGGCACATGAAAGACTGTCACAGTGTAAAGCTATGATTACACGGTCAACGAAATTGGTCAACGCGTTGACTCTCTGACGTCAAGAAAAAATCCATATTCTCTCTGTCATCTCACCATCAACGTTCACAGTGTCAATGCATAAAACATTGACTATCACACGATTGACACTATTGCGTCAATGTTGTCCTAAATTACGTTGATGCGCAGGTGTGTCAACGTGACGTTTACTTAGCAGTGTCAACGCGTTGACTCGCAAAATTTTGTTGATCACACTGTTTGACACAAAGCGGAAATATGTTTGACATTGTTGCATTGAAATGTAAATATTTCGAGATATACGCAATGCACTTTTAAGATAAAAGTCTTAAATGAATTCTGATAAGATTGTTGAACGCATACAAATTTAAAATTACTAAATTTGTGTCGAAAAATTAGAAAAAAAAATAAAAAAGTTTCGACATTTGATTTTTAAAAAATCGAAAAAAAAATCAACATGGCCACCTTCAAACTTAAAATATACAAATGGTTTTTGGTTTTTTGTCAAAAAAAAATTTGTTTGCATCCATCATGGATGCCATGGCCAACCAAAAAGTTTAAAAAACAAAAAGGTAAAATGAGAACCCCCCTCCCTCCAAAACGGTACACCATTCAAATAATCGTCCTACAAAAAATTTTCCCAATCCAACTTTCATCATATTTCTATACAAAAAACAATGTCATTCTAAAACGATGATACGGAATTAAATTCTGCCGCGTCAACGCTGGACAGGGTCATTGCGATGACACCCAGTCCTAAAACCCTGTCAACGCGTCCCAAGAGATTACACGGTCATCGAAAATAGTCAATGCGTTGACCCAAAAATGTGTGTCAACGCGAGTGTCATCGTACCCGTCAACGCAATGACAACAATTGACGATCACACAACGTGACACTCTTGGGACAGATTGTGACGTCATTTTTACGTCAGAGAGTCAACGCGTTGACCGATTTCGTTGACCATGTAATCATAGCTTAACAATTTTTTCGCTTTTTTTTCGAATGCCCATAACTGTTTTTCTTAAAACAGTCACCACCTACCCTTTCTTCCCTTTTCGTTTCGACGTTGACTTTTGGGACACATTGTATATTGCCACCATTATAAAGAAATTTTTTTGAGACGACTTTTTTGTAAAATCGTTATTTTAAAATATTTGTATGCCAAATACGCACCCTTTTGCCGACAAAGCGTTAAAACTTCAAATAAAGAATTATATAAAATTTGATTTAAAGTTACAAAAACATTTCTTTACATTATGGCACGTTGAGACTTGAGACAACTCAAAAAACACGATTTTTCAGGAGAAGTAAAACATGAAAATCATTAACATTGAAACAGTTGAATTGAGTAGCTAACCTTCTGCTCTCTAATGGCGAGTTTGGCAGATAGAGTCATGCTATTTCGTAAGAATGTAGATGTTGACCTTGCCAACACGAAACTCGACACCTTTTGAGTTGACACCGCATGAAGCACCCGCACGTGCTATAATGAAGATTTGACCTCCAAACGAAGTATGCCAATTAATTTCTGATTATTATTAATCGACACATAACAACAGAGTTTCAATAAAATTCATTGGTCCGTTTTCAAAAAAAAATATTTTTTTTTAAATCAAAAACTAATTTTGTTGAAATTTTTTCTTAATTTTGATATTAAAGTTACTTAAACATTTTTTGCACAAAAATATACATTTAAATCGGCCTTTTTATTTACGAGAAAGTCAGACACCAAGAAAACGGTTCTATGTCAAGTGCCGTTAATTATGGCCCAAAAAATATTTGTTATATAAAAAGTACTACCTTTAAATCAAAATCGTTAAGCAGTTTGGTTTAAAAATACTGAGATCATTAAACCAATAAAATAATTAATTGTTAAAAAACAATATTTTCGAAATACCTTTCTTAGGCAAGTGTAATCAGGAATTAAACTTTTTCCCCTTGAGTCTTCTCGCTTTGATATTGCGTCTAAAACATACTCGTAGAGGGAGTTCTAAATATAAAAAAAAAACAATGTTTTATTGCTGTAAGATTAAAAATTTTAGTGTAACTTACTTGTACATCGGTCATTGGAATAAATAACACGTATTCAAATTTTTGTGGTAAAAATGACTGCAGGAGCTCAGCTTCTTTTCTCTATATTATTTTTTTTGTTTAGATTTTAAAATTGTTTAATAATAGCTTTTATAAGGAAATTTTACTTTAAAAATCTTACTTGCACGAATTTTGACAATTTCTTATGCAATACAAATGATCTTTGCTTCATGACTTTGATGTCCCGTTTGCTGGAATCTTTATGCTGGCCATTTTTTATTGGATTTGCATATAAGTTAGCGAATTCTTTTTCTGTTCCCAGTATCAAAGGTTTAATAAAATTGACCATGGCATAATCTTTATCAAAGTAAAAAAAATGTGAGTTTCTCTAAATTTGTTAATAAAAAACTTTACATTCTTTGAGATTGTTTTGAATGGGTGTTCCGGTTAGTATAATCCTTTTTGGTGTTATAATTTCAGCAGCTGCTAGACTTATACCTGATTTTCGATTCTTGATTATATGGCCTTCATCACATACCACCAAATCAGCACCTAAAACAATTAAGTATAAATATATGTATATTTGAATAAAAACAAAATATTAACTATTACCTGGCTTTAGGAGGTATTTATGTATATTTTCTCGAATATCTTCTACTCTCATATTGGATCTCGCTTTAGTTTTACTTGTATTATAAAACACAAGAGATCGAAATGCTTCGTAACCCATAATTAAGCATCCTGATTTTTGAGATGTAGCAGCCCATTTTCGGAGAACATTAATTTTGTCATAGATATCTCTATAAATATATAAAAAAAAAACATTTTTAAAAGATACTAATTGATAATTATTAAGTTCTACGGTTGTCCAAAAGCGAACTTCATGTGTACATATACAGGGTGTCCGGTAAAAAATGGATAAGCCTGAAATGGCTGATGGCTAAACTTATGATATGACTGTACTAAAACCAAACAGACAAAATTTCTATGGCAACCAGTTTAGAAAATATTAGCTTTTTTTCGTTCAGTATATTTTAAATTTCATCATCTTACGTTTTCGTTCACCACAACCACGAATGAATGAATTTTTTTAATTTCTTTCGATAGAAATTTTTTCTATTTGGTTTTAGTACAGTCATAACTTAAGCTATCAGCCATTTCAGGTTTATCCATTTTTTACCGGACACCCTGTATACAGCTCTGTGAAAAATAATAGCACCATGTAGCATTTTTACCTTTTTACAAATTGCGGTCTTCTCTATTGATTATAACACAACGCAATAATTTTAATTGCATTCAGTAGCATAATGAACAAAGAAATTTTAGGCCAGAAAGTTTAAGCCAAAATACACTTTTAAGCACGACACACATAGGAGTATTTGCAGTAAAAACCTGGTCATAAGTCGATTTTCTGAAAATCAAAATTGACACCAAAAAGTTTGGCAAAGTGGGTGCAAAATAAACCTGTGTCAATCTGCTGCACTCATTTTATTGTTTTTCGATCGTGTCTTGTTAAAAAATGAGTTCAAAGTTAACTGTTACATCTACCTCATTTTTATTTGAATTCAAAGTATTTTGGTAAGTGTTATTCTATATGCGATATCGAAGTGTTGTGATAGAAATCTAAAAAAATTTAAATGGAGAATTCTTCTTCAGTTATTTATTAACGATATTAAAAAAGTTTTGAAAATGTTAGATGGTTTTTTCTATTTTAATTCGGGTTTAGAACTAGTATCTAAAAACTTGATATTTTTGGTAAGTTATTATTTGAACTTTAATGATTTTGTTTTAGTATACCCCGTTATTCTGCGATGAATTGAAACTTATGAGTTAGTTTATATATTCTTTAATAAAATGCAACAAAAATTGGGTGCTCTTAGGTGCTCTTTAGAGAATCGAGGGTCAATTAGTTTTTCACTTTCTGATAGAAAATACTCCTTATTTTATGCAACGTTTTTTATTTTAAAATTAAATTTACTGATGTTATTAGTATATTTTATTTTGGGTGATCTTAATTAAGGTTGGGGAAGAGAGAAAAAAAACTGAGAATTGCGTATTAGGGATGAGGAAAAAATTTTGAGAAAAACAATGTCGACAGGCGGGGTACAGGCCATTATCAATTTTTTTAGTTTTTGGTAAAAAAATAAAAATAACAAAAACTAGGTTTATATTGTATTTTCTTGTAGGAATACTCATTTTAAACAGAAATAATAACAAAATCCACGAAAAATAATTATGGCCAGGTTTTTGATGACAATACTCCTATGTGCGACGGCGGCGCAAAAATAACACATGGGGATGCTTTCCATATAGTGGTACTGGTCTCTAATTTTTGAGCTAACCCATGATGAAGGTTCAAATTTATGTTGATAATATGAGGGAAGTACGCTGAATGGAATATGCCTCTCAAGTGGGTCCTGCGGCAGGATAAAGAGCTTGAGAAAATTAGCAAAAGATTTTTTCGCTTGAAAAAGGGTTCAGGTTATGGAATGTCCGGCTGAGTCAACAGACCTGAACCCCATCGTTAATCTTTGGACAGATGTAAAAAAAGCTGTATTTGAAGCCAAGCCGAAAAACACGCTGTAATTATGGGAAGCTGTGCAGGCTGCATGGAGAAATATTCCACTTCAGCGGTGTCAACCATTAGTGGACTCTATGCCATGGCGTTGCACCACTGCACTTATAAATAAAGGTTATAAGACCAGATATTAATCAATTGATATCGTTCCAAAACAAAAACTTATTTATTTTACCAAGAAATTTTTTTTTTTTTAAGAATTTCGAATCCTGGTGCTATTATTTTTCACACCAAAAAAGTGGTATTTTTTTATTTTGATGAGCATAGCTTATTTAATTTTAATTATAAAGGATAAGTGCTTACGTTTCTTGATTACTCTTAATTCACTTATGTTATTAAAATGTAACATAAAATTCTAATTATTCTTTGTTCAAAAAATCTTTCATTTAAAACTACAATAAGTGGGTGGTGCTATTTTTTTCACAGAGCTGTACATAAGCAAACTGTCCGAATTCAAATGGCTACTTCATTTTAGTTAGACTAATGAAAAATAAGATTGCTGTCAAACTCTTGAAAGTAGGCTATTTTTTGGTACATTTTCGAAAGGTTTTTGGGTGCTGAACTCGAGCCCGAAGTCAAAAATTTTCTATCACCTCAAATTTTCGAGATATTCTCGTTATAAAATCTCAATAATCGACTTTTTGCTACTTTTTAAGCATTTCTTTAGCTTACAATGGTTTTGTTTCAGGAACAAAACAATACTACAAGTTTTGGGTGTACAGAACCCGAATCCGAAATCAAAATTTTTCTATCAGCTTGCGTTTTTGAGATATTTTCGTTATAAGATCTCAATCATCGAATTTTTGCTACTTTTTAAGCTAAAGTGGTTTTTAGCTTACAGTGGTGTTGTTTCAGGAACAAAACAATATTTTGCTATATGAACTCGAATCCGAAATAAGAATTTTTCTATTAGCTCGCGTGTTCGAGATATTTCCATAAAATCTAAATAAGGGTAATTCCATGAAAAAGTGGACACGAATTTTGAACAAATTATGCAGTCTTTTTTACTTTTTTTATTAGCAAATTACTATTTACAAACGGCAACTCTTTATGCAAGTTGCAAGAAAAGATTCTTTGTTGTATTCCCTTATGGATAGACATAAAATTCAGGGAGTTTAATAATCTTAAAGCATTTTTATAGCATAAGCTTGCCAAACAACAGAAGAATTTCACATGAAAATGACGGAAAAACAAGCAAACTGAAAATATGATGAGTCTAATAGTGACGATGACAATATCCCCCCGTGAGTGCTTAAATAAGTTAACATTTAAGCAAGCTTCGTTACACACTATTCGATTAAAAAAAACTTGAGTGAAAATGCATCTTTTCTTTACTTTTGGAACCACAAATCGCAGGTAACATGAGTTACCAAAATAATGTAACGTGAGTTACCAAATATTTTAAAATTTTTCCTCGAAATATTGAAAAAATGTTTGGTTTTGTCACTCATATTAAAAGCTTGTAATTTTGTTTGTATGCAATCTCCATTGAAAACAAATTGAGATTCTTAATTTCACATAAAATCTTCATACTGTCGGACTCTTAAAATTCGTGTCCGATTTTTGTAACGTGAGTTACCATCAAACTTTTATTTTTCCCAAGCAAATGTTAAAAATAAAGACAATTTTTTTAGTTAATTATGAAAGTAATAGTTATACTCCATTCATGGATAGTAATTTCGTATCAATTTACATTAAAATTGAAAAAAAAAAAAATTATTTATGTGTTGGAAATTTTTGTGAATGTAACGTGAGTTACCATGGAATTGCCCATAAGCAGTTTTTGCTACTTTTAAGAAACGATGGTTTTTAGCGTACAGTCGTTTTCTTTTTTAAACAAAACCATACCATACCATATCAATAAGGTCTTGGGTATGTTGAACTCAAATCCGAAATCTAAATTTTCTTATAAGGTCGCGTTTTTGAGATATTGCCGTTATAAAATCTCAATAATCGATTATTTGCTACTTTTTAAGCATTTCCCAAGTACCCGTATAGAAAAAAATGTAGGGCAGATTTGAAATCAGCGATGCAAAATTATTAATAATCTGTTAAGAAACTTCATTACATTACATTACATTACATTACATTACATTACATTACATTACATTACATTACATTACATTACATTACATTACATTACATTACATTACATTACATTACATTACATTACATTACATTACATTACATTACATTACATTACATTACATTACATTACATTACATTACATTACATTACATTACATTACATTACATTACATTACATTACATTACATTACATTACATTACATTACATTACATTACATTACATTACATTACATTACATTACATTACATTACATTACATTACATTACATTACATTACATTACATTACATTACATTACATTACATTACATTACATTACATTACATTACATTACATTACATTACATTACATTACATTACATTACATTACATTACATTACATTACATTACATTACATTACATTACATTACATTACATTACATTACATTACATTACATTACATTACATTACATTACATTACATTACATTACATTACATTACATTACATTACATTACATTACATTACATTACATTACATTACATTACATTACATTACATTACATTACATTACATTACATTACATTACATTACATTACATTACATTACATTACATTACATTACATTACATTACATTACATTACATTACATTACATTACATTACATTACATTACATTACATTACATTACATTACATTACATTACATTACATTACATTACATTACATTACATTACATTACATTACATTACATTACATTACATTACATTACATTACATTACATTACATTACATTACATTACATTACATTACATTACATTACATTACATTACATTACATTACATTACATTACATTACATTACATTACATTACATTACATTACATTACATTACATTACATTACATTACATTACATTACATTACATTACATTACATTACATTACATTACATTACATTACATTACATTACATTACATTACATTACATTACATTACATTACATTACATTACATTACATTACATTACATTACATTACATTACATTACATTACATTACATTACATTACATTACATTACTTTACATTACATTACATTACATTACATTACATTACATTACATTACATTACATTACATTACATTACATTACATTACATTACATTACATTACATTACATTACATTACATTACATTACATTACATTACGTATCAATCTAATCCGAAGATAAATCTACGGACTAGACATTAATACAATAGAGAAAGACAAAAAATAGGAAGAACAACAGAAACACATATAACACATAACTACGTGGTACAGAGGGGGAGACATCGTTGACAATTGTCTCATGGCGATTTAAAAAAAACTTCTGAGCCGACCGATGGGCTCGAACCCACGATGCCTTGTATATACCCCCGGACTATATCTATACACCGCTTCACCACAGACCACACCACCGTCGACAACAACAAATTCCTGCATACAATACTTATAATCACTTATATTATGAAATTGTGTACTTTGTTTTTAATAATTCACATTTAGTATAAGCAAGATTATTAGTAAGTAGATGTATTATTTTCAAATTAAATCGAGAATCGTCAACCTTCAATAATAAAGAAGTAGTTCTCCCGCCGCTACTGAAGTTGAATAGCAACTTGGTTATGGTGACTAGAGGTTCAATTTTAATTAATTGTTCCGAATTTTGAAGCAAACGTTTATTTAGTTTTTGATATAGCAGCTCTTTCACCCTCGTTAGGAGGCTGTGCACTTAGATACTTAATCAATTCCCCCTCACTTTGAGGCTGTGGCTATTTCCAAGAGCTTATTAGGTAGCGCTCTATTCACACTCGCTAGGAGGTGTGCGTTAGAATATTCCCCCTCATCTTGAGTTTGCGCTGAATTCCCTCTCACTTCGAGGCCGTGGCCTTTTTTGTGTAGAGGATGTTAGGTTATAACAATAAATTGTAAATTCTATGGTATAATACTTATTAAGAAATAATACTTATGAAAGTAGTTACTAGTTAGTTGATTTTGTGAATAAAGAACAATATTGATAACACTGGTTTACAAGCGTTTTGTTGCCGAAACAAAAATATACGTTTTTGGTGTGCTGAACTCGAATCCAAAGTCAGAAACAACTAATCAGCTCCCGTTTTTGAGATATTACCGTTAGAAAATGCAAAAATACGTTTTTTTTAATTCTTCGGACCTTCTTCTTTTGTATAAAGAAAATTGTTTGAGCATATTTAGTAACGGTTTCTATAAGAACTATTTTCCATCTTTCGACACCTGTTTAAATCTTTTCAATATCTTTTATACTGCCCGAGATATCTCAAACTGAAGTAAGCTGGTTTGGCTTCATTTATCATAAAGAAGATAATGACGTTATAAAATTTATAAAAATACCAAACAACTTAGGATATCTCGAGCAGTAAAAAAGATATCGGAAAGATTTAAACAGATTTAAAAAGGTGGTAAATAGTTACGAAAACCGTTACTAAATATGCTCAAAAAATTTTCCTTATTTAAAAGAATAAGGTCCGAAGTACTGCATTTTCTAACGGTAATATTTCAAAAACGGGAGCTGATTTTTTTGAGTTCAGATTCGAGTTCAGCACACCGAAAACCTTCAGAAAAGTATATTTTTGTTTCGGCAACAAAAAAAAAGTTTAATTTTGTTAACCAGTGCTTTTCTCAGGACGAACCCTGGATTCCGGCGAGCTTACCTGTAGTGAGGCGGCTTAGCATTACAAAAGAGTTCAATCGTGCACTTTGTGATAAAATCATGAAATAAACATCGTTGGTACTATCCAATATAAGATCTATTTTGAGATATTGGGCCACCTTGTATTCCGGAAGGGTAGATACAAGACTTTTCCTGTGTTGCACTCGATTTGTTGCATATCATAGTAAAGGCAATGAAACATTTGTATTAATATGATACATGATTTCGAGGTATTTTCTAACGCCCGATCGAATAAAATCAATACCAAAATGTCTCGACTATCATGTAAAATGTAATTGGATTCTTTATGAATTGTCTTTTATTCAAAGAGCAAGAGTCAGAATATTACCAAGTACTCCTTGAAAAAAAGAGGTAGGTTGACAAAATTTCGTGTGGACGTTCCATATACCATAGAAAAAAATAATAAAATATGTTCATCAAAAAATTTCAGGTCAAAGGGTGTTTTTTTTTTAGCGAGAAAGAACACTTTTGAAATGGTACCATTGCAGCACATGGACAATTTTTGCATTTTTTTGAACCGCATATATATTTTATACATCGTATGAGAATCAAAAATAATCAAAAATGAATTATATTTACCATGGAATATTGAATATTCATGCAAAACTTAAATTGCTTGCTTTTATTTTTTATTAAATTTTCATACAAATTAATATTTTGAACGAGTGAGGTTCAAAAGTAAAATTATGAAAAATAATTGTGCAGTTTGTGATAAAAGGATCAAATTAATAGGATTGTTAGTACAATATGTAACCTTCATTTTAAGATATTGGACCACTTAATATGTTTTTACATGACGGTCCAGGTATTTTAGTATTGACTTTATTCGATCGGGCGTTAAAAGTTACCTCGAAATCATGTATTATATTAATAAAAATGTTTCATTAGCTATACTATGATATCCAACAATGCGGGTGCAACACAGAAAAGCTCTTGTATCTACCCTCCTGGATGGAATACAAGGTGGCCCAATGTCTCAAAATAACTCTTATATTGAGTACTACCAATGATATAAATTTCATGCTTTTTTCACAAAGTGTACGATTTAGATGCTAAGCCGCCTCACTACTGAGCCTTTTGAAATTAAGCATCACAAATTGGCGCCCGAGCAGGGACCTTTAGAAGATTCTTCCGAATTCTCACCGCCGATTTTCTGAAAATCAAAATTGACACCAAAAAGTTTGGCAAAGTGGGTGCAAAATAAACATGTCTAAATATGCTGCACTCATTTTTTTATTTTTCGATCTTGTCTTGTTAAAAAATGAGTTCAAAGTTAACTGTTACATCTACCTCATTTTTATTTGAATGCGAAGTATTTTGGTAAGTGTTATTCTGTATGCGATATCGAAGTGTAGTGATAGAAATCTAAAAAAATTTAAAGGGAGCATTCTTCTTCAGTTATTTATTAACGATATTAATAAAGTTTTGGAAATGTTAGATAGTGTTTTCTATTTTAATTCGGGTTTAGAACTAGTATCTTAAAACTTGATATTTTTGTTAAGTATTTGTATTTTGCGATTAACTCAAACTTATGAGTTAGTTTATATATTCTTTAACACAATGCAACAAAAATTGGGTGCTCTTCGGTGCTCTTTAGAGAATTGAGGGTCAATTAGTTTTTCACTTTCTGATCGCAAATACTCCTTACTTTATGCAAGGTTTTTTATTTTTTAATTAAATTTACTGATGTCATTAGTGTATTTTATTTTTGGTGATCTTAATTAAAATTGGGGAAGAGAGAAAAGAAACTGAGAATTGCGTATTAGGGATGAGGAAAAATATTTGAGAAAAATAATGTTGACAGGCGGAGTACAGGCCATTAATCAATTTTTTTAGTTTTTGATAAAAAAAATAACAAAATTTAGGTTTATATTGTATTTTCTTGTAGGAATACTCATTTTAAACAGAAATAATAACAAAATCCACGAAAAATAATTATGGCCAGGTTTTTGATGGCAATACTCCTACATATGTGCGCCGTCCGACCAGGAATCTTCGCAAGTTCCACCGACTTCCGCTAACGGATTTCAATTATCGTTCTTTTCAACTAACCTTTCTTCCCCGCCCCACCATGCCCGACGATTTACCGCCACCACCCGATGAAGATAATCTCATCAAAAACCACGGTTTTATGTATTTCATGAAAAAAACCGAACTTATTGAGATACTGACTAGAGATGCCGCGAACATTCGGCTACTATTCGGTATTCGGCCTATTCGGCCTATTTTTCTGGTATTCGGTATTCGGCCGAATACCGAATACCAAATAGAGAAGAAAAAAGATATAAATTACACGGTGTTACAAAAATGAGGTTTCAAAATATACGCGGGCGGAGACCTATCAGGTTTTGTAGAGCTAGTCGTACTGATTACGAAACGTTATTTGAAAATCCCCTAACACCCCCAAAATCTGGAGTTACGGGCAAAAAACTGTTTTTTGGACCTTCACCCATTGAAAAAATTTTAGCTTCGACAATTGTTTACCCATTTTCGATTTTTTTACAGTTTCTGATAGAAGATAAATATACCTTTTCAACAATGTATAAAACATTTAACTCGGTTAAACCACTTAGAATTTATAAGCTGTCAAAGTTCAAAAATTCCATTTTTTTCGTAGTTTGCCCAACTTCGGCATCAATTTAAAGTATATGTTTTCAAAACAACATGCTATTTAAAAAATATATTCTAAAACTATATCTATTTCTCAATCAATCGAGGTATTTTTTATGAAAATCACTTCAAAATTGGCTTAGAAAATTTTTCGATTTCAACGCAGATACAGAAATTCGAACTTTTAGGTATAGAACAAAAATGTTGTTTCGGCACGTAGTAGGACAACTTGGGCGCCAGGATTTGATATCGGGTTTTTGTAGAGGAGCTCAATACAAACATTTTTTTTTTGGGAGGGGGTTCTATCTCTCCCCGTTTAGGTAGGAGGGGCATTTTTCTAAAAAAAAAATAATCAAAATAAAAAAAAAATTATTAAAAAACAACGGCAACACTTACAGTAATAAATGATACCATTTCCGAAAGGAAAAATTGTAAAAATAGTAAAAAAATTACTCACACAGAAAACTGCCTCAATTGATTCCTTATCGAACAGTGAAAACTATATGTTTCCATGTCTTCTAATTTTTGAGAAAATTGAAAAATTATTTTATCAGATTTTTCTTTTTTCAAAATATTTTTTGTTTTTATTGATGGAAACATACGATGCTCCGCCAACGTTTCAGTCAGCATCATCATCGCGCACGCTTCCACACAGAACTTGTGTGAACACTGGGAGGACCTCACGGAAAAAAGGCATGATGCCACACTCTCTGCCGAAGCCAGTGACGTCGATGCTTCTAAAGATGAAACCGCCGGAGTGTCAAATAATAAATGTCTGAAAACTCCTTTATTTACCCAGACCACTATTTCCGTTCCGGCCTTTTCACTTGTATAGAACCATCAGCCAAACAAAACCCAGTCCGACATCTTCGTTGCCACGAGCAACTTACCAGCGCCTCCCAACCAGTACGACTCTTCCGCTAGTACAGGTTTGGAACAGGTCATACCCACTTTGCAGCCTCACTCCTCTGTCGCCTCACTCCTCTGTCGCCTCACTCTGAGTTATGAGGCCAAGGTGATGAACACCGTTCGCAAGTGGGGTTTGCGATTTGATTCTACGGGGAATCCACTTGAATTCCTCGAAAGAATCACGGAGTTGACTCGATGTTACAACATTCCGCCCAATGACATGTTGAGGACACTGCCCGAATTGTTCCGTGGCACCGCGTTGGGATGGTTGCGAACTAAAAGTGAAAGTTTCACTCAGTGAGATGACTCCATAGAGGCAACATCCGGCAACATCCTCACAACACCATTGTCGAGAATATCGATTTAATATTCGACAATATGCGACCAGAGTACAGGTTGTATATCCGCCGAAATGATTTCAACACTTTGGTGGATATGGCAGAAGAGTTTGAGTCCATCAAAAATGACGAACGTAATACACGTCCAGTAGTGTCAACAGTTTCAACAGCGCCTCCTGCGCAGTCCTTTCCTCATGGTCCGACCGCAACCGTTCCATACAACAGGGAAACTCACTACTAGAACTACAAAGAAAAAGGCCACCGAAAAGAAAGCTGCCACAAACCCTTCCGTCCCTTTTGCTCTTTCTGCGGTGAGGATGGGAGACTCACGAAGGATTGCAACTGCCGCCGAAACTCCGTAGCCACCCGCTCAAGACCCCCGATACTTCATGCCGATCACCGTAGAAGACCGAACCTATCAAGCCCTCGTCGATACCGGATCTACCAAAACATTCATAGGACATGAATTAAGGCAAAAATTCATCGAACTGGGACTACCAGTGCAGTCCAAAAACCAAGCCGTGTATTTAGCCAATGGGAACCCAGTTACGCCCATGGAACACTACATAGCCACGTTCATTGTTGGAGACTTTAAGTAACACGGAGAAGCAACGTACCTGCACGATCTTACAGAACACATCATCTTGGGAGTAGATCTCATGAAGCAAGCGAAGCTTCAAGTCTTTCTGTGTGGCAACCCCGTTACGAGAGGAAAATCCAACCATTGCGAAAACCTGTCCGTCTGCTATGTTACTTCGCACCTACCTGCCCACCAACCGCAACCGCCGTCGAAGCATAGCCCTGACATCAGCCGTAAACCTTCCATCGCTGCCACCAGCCAACCACCACCGAAGAACAAACCGAAACCATACGTTACCCCGCCAGATCACCAGAACATACCGCCGCCAACCACTAACGCACCGTACCATAACCCACCGAAACCAACCGTTACCGTACCAGTTCGTCAAAAGAATCCGAAGCCAACCGTTGCTGCAGCAGGTCGCCAGAAAACCGCTCATCAGACTATTCCGAATCAGAACAACTCCACACCGAAACCGACCAGACCCGCACCAAAATACCACCATTGCGCTCGCAAAAAATTAAGAATGTTTAAATTTAAAGCCGTACCACCAGAAACTACCTCATTGCCAAACGATCCGTCACCACCTTTTGATGCTTTTGCGGGAATATCCTTGCGACAGATTTACCATCGCAGGCGCAAGTTCAATATGAATAATATAACCTATACACGAGAATATGAATATGGTAATATGACCTATACACGAGAAGGTTCTCGTCTCCATAAGAAAGGGGGGTGTGTAACGAAGCGTTACATTTTTCTTGTATATACCCCCGGACTATATCTATACATACGGTGACCATATTTCTAGGAGCAAAACCCGGGACAGTTAAAAATTCGTTGAAAATCTCGATTTTTCAAAAAAAAAATAATTTTTTTTAAATGACTTCATAGTTTTTCCTTTTTTGAGGTCTAGATTTCTATAACGATATTTATGGAAAATTTTATTTGAAATCATTGAAACGTTTACAAGGAAGTCAGAAATGAAGAAAACGGTTTTATAACAGGTTCTGTTAATAACTTCTAAAAAATATTTTTAATACTTTTATCCGGAAAATAAGAAAAACTTTTATTTTCCAACCACTGTTTTCTAGTTTTCCTGTAATTAAAATTTTGAAAAAAAAAAATAAGGGAATTTGCAAATACGGGACAATCACGGGACAAATTTCAAAATACGGGACACTTATACGTCCCGGGTTTCCTAAATAAAAAACCGGGACAAGCTAAGGAAATACGGGACAGTCCCGGGTAAACCGGGACGGATGGTCACCGTATCTATACACCACTTCAATTTTACAACTGGCCGCCCAGACTATTAAAATCATAAAACCGTACCGCCCAGACTATGAACCGCACAAACCATCACCACACCACCATCGACAACAACAAATTCCTTCATACAATACTTATAATCATTTATACAGTGGTGGAAAAATAATTAGAAACAAGCTCTTTTTTTTCAAAATGTATGTAAGTTCTTAATATAAGTAAAAAATATTTGAAATATCTTTTAGCAGACATTTGAAGAGCTCGATGTTTTACTAAGGATCTCCTCTTTATTGCACCCTTCTTTTTCTAAGATATAAGGGGCTGGTCTGTCAGGAATTGTTAAGGACGTTTTATTTTTATTTTTTTTCGGAACATGTGGCATTTTTCGAGGACATTAACCAACTTATTGAAATTAGTTGCTGATAGTGATTTTTATTAATTGTACTTTTAATTAATTGACCAACTTTAAGTAAATGTAAATGCTAAAAATCAAAAACAGGATATTTCTTAATCATTTTTCCTCAGTGTTTCTAATTATTATATTTCCACACAAAATTGGACTATATTTTAGATTTTGTGTAACATTTTTCTTTTGTTGGATAAATTCTAAAATTATTTTCTTAAAATGTCACAAGGATTATATCATAACTTGTGTTCGCTAAAAAATTGTTAAATATTTTGTAGTTTTAGTAAGAAAAAATAAGATTTTGTGAACAAAGGAGAATGTTTCTAATTATTTTGCCACCACTGTATATGAAATTGTATACTTTGTTTTTAATAATTCACATTTAGTATAAGCAAGATTATTAGTAAGTAGAAGTATTATTTTCAAATAAAATCGAGAATCGTCAACCTTCAATAATAAAAAAAGTAGTTCTCCCGTCGCTACTAAAGTTGAATAGCAACTTGGTTTTGGTTATGGTGACTAGAGGTTCAATTTTAATTAATTGTTCCGAATTTTGAAGCAAACGTTTATTTAGTTTTTGATATAGCTCTTTCACCCTCGTTAGGAGGCTGTGCATTAGATACTTAATCAATTCCTTCTCACTTTGAGGCTGTGGCTATTTCCAAGAGCTTATTAGGTAGCGCTCTATTCACACTCGCTAGGAGGTGTGCGTTAGAATATTCCCCCTCATCTTGAGTTTGGGCTGAATTCCCTCTCACTTTGAGGCCGTGGCCTTTTTTGTATAGAGCATGTTAGGTTACAACAATAAATTTTAAATTCTATGGTATAATACTTATTAAGAAATAATACTTAAGAAAGTAGTTATAGCCCAGGGAAATTAGTAATTTAAATCGCATTTTTCGCGGGACAAAATTTTTTTCATGGAATGTGTTCGGGTGGTTGTCCTTATCATAAAAGTCAATTTGTTGGGATAATTGGAGGTTGGGAACAGCCGCCATCTTGGAAAAGAGATTGGTATCGTTTTTATTGAATAGCTCCATTGTTATTCATTTTAACAAAAAATGACAAAGGTAAGACTTATTAACAATAAAATTATCTAAGAAATGATATACAAAACAATTCCGTGAGTTGATTAAATAAAATTTTATAGTTGGTCAAAGTGCGGGTTTGTATTTCAAGGTTGGGACAAAATGACATTTTTTCATATATCTGACGAACTTTTGATTTGTTTGGATAATTCTTCATGAAAGAATTGTAGAACTTATAATTACCTATAAAATGAGCCCACAATCGTTATTGTCACCATCGTATTGTAGAAGTAATCTAACTCCGAATCTCTCCATGTACTAGTCAAAAACTCAAAAGTAAGAAAAAAGCTGTTTTTTTTGCTAGTAGGTCGAGAAAATTTTGGGAGTAGAGGTATGACCAAAATATAAGTACGCAGTTTTGCAGCCATACGCGTGTTAATGTCGATTTCAAAGGTCTGAAAACTCTAATTTTGTGCTTTATATGGATTTAGGAAAAATAATAGAGCATCAGCTTGTATATTTATAATTTCAAATAGTATAAATTTAGCCCATTCACATTAACTGGAAAACTTACGTTATTTAACCCCCCAAAAACCATATAAAGCACAAAATTAGAGTTGTCAGACCTTTGAAATCGACATTAACACGCGTATGGCTGCAAAACTGCGTACTTATATTTTGGTCATACCTCTACTCCCAAAATTTTCTCGACCTACTAGCAAAAAAAACAGCTTTTTTCTTACTTTTGACTAGTACATGGAGAGATTCGGAGTTAGATTACTTCTACAATACGATGGTGACAATAACGATTGTGGGCTCATTTTATAGGTAATTATAAGTTCTACAATTCATTCATGAAGAATTATCTAAACAAATCGATAGTTCGTCAGATATATGAAAAAATGTCATTTTGTCCCAACCTTGAAATACAAACCCGCACTTTGACCAACTATAAAATTTTATTTAATCAACTCACGGAATTGTTTTGTATATCATCTCTTAGATAATTTTATTGTTAATAAGTCTTACCTTTGTCATTTTTTGTTAAAATGAATAACAATGGAGCTATTCAATAAAAACGATGCCAATCTCTTTTCCAAGATGGCGGCTGTTCCCAACCTCCAATTATACCAACAAATTGACTTTTATGATAAGGACAATCACCCGAACACATTTCATGAAAAAAATTTTGTCCCGCGAAAAATGCGATTTCATGCCCATATTTTGACTAATTTCCCTGAGCTATTAGTTGATTTTGTGAATAAAGAACAATATTGATAACACAGCCACACAAAAAAAAATAAAAGTCCTGACCTGGGGTTGCGACTATGTTTTTCATATAGTTTTTGGGTCGCTTAAACCGAAGTCCGTTTTTCCCCATCACGTCAGTTTTTCGAGATAACCTCAAAAAATGTCACGAAATGAGGTTATCTCGAAAACCTGATGGGGCAAAACGGACTTCGGATTCGGTTTCTGCGAGCCAAGAACTATATGAAAAACCTAGTCGCAACTCCAGATAAGAACTTTTGTTTTTTTTGGTTTTGACATGTTTTTGAGAATATCTCAGAAACCTGACGTGATAGGGCAAAATTGACTTCGAATCTGGATTCAGCGATCCAAAAACTATATGATTAACATAATCGCACATCCAGATCAGAGAATAAAATTTTTTTTTCGTCAGAACTTTTATATTTTTTTGTGTGGCTGTGTAATTGGAAGAATTCGGTGTTTTTACTCTATCTGAGTTTTAGTTTCTTTTCTCAGGACGAACCCTGGATCCCGGCGAGCTTACCTGAGCCTTTGGAAATTAAGCATCACAACCTGCAAAAGTGAAAACAATGTGAAAACTATTCATACGTTTCACTTAGTCACAAAAAAAGAATAGGCTCCCTGCTGTATTGTGCAGAGGCAAGGATTTTGACAAAAGCGGATGAAAACCCTGGATTGTTTCGAGACAATAGTTCGAAACTACTTCGCTGGAATCTACTGAGAGCTGCTACCCATTTCCGCCGGTTTGCCAGACCTAACCACTTCAGACTTTGGTATATTGTGACCAACTATTTTGGTCAATGGCCACGCGGCCATTCTTTTTAAGACATCTGAAAACGATCCATGACTGGTTTGCCTCATAAGAGGATTTTTTTTTCTCGTGGTAACCACAAATTTCCCAAAATATGTAGGGCCAGCCGACCCTCCTGCTTAAACAAAGGATATAAGTCTAAACACCAAGTATGTATGTTCTAAAAAAAAAGCAATCTAAATGCGTTATAGATGATATTAATATAAATTATTCGATTGTTATTAAATTGTGCACCTATACTCACGCAGAATCGCTAAAATTGAATATTTGTATGTTTTTTACGTCAAGTGGACCAAGCCATCGTTTTATTTCGTCAGCCCAGTTCATGATAGTACTTTTAGGACATAAAACTAGGATCTTCGAGGTCTTGAGTTCCTTATAAGATGTCACCGTATGCAAAAGAGCAATAACCTAAAATTAGTTTTGTATAAGATTATAAAAAAATATATTCATATATTATTATTTACCAGTACGCCCCGTCAAAAGTTTAGGACCACAATAAGAAAATTTTATGAAGAATCAGACGGTACTCTTTTTTGTATTTTTTCATAGATTTTGGTAAAACAAAAAAACAACCGTTGTAAAAAATAAGTTTTTCATTTTTGCTTTAAGTGGTTGTAAACTTTTGACCGCGGGAGTATAGAGAGTGATACAGGAGCAATGTGCCGAAATTCTAGAGCGTGTTGGTTGGGCCGAGACAAGAAACAAATCGTATGGGAGGGGGGGGGGGGCTATTCCCATTCTTTAAGCGGGGATTTAAAAAAATTTACTTAATTTGGTAAAAAAAATTTAAAAATCAACGGTTACCCTTCCAATAATGTGCTATACCTTAATAATTGACGAATGGTTAATGTTTCATAAATTGATTTATCAACAGGTCCAGCCACCTTAAAAACAGAAAATAAAGGGGTTTTTCAGAAAAATGTAGTTTTGGTTTTTTGTTAATTTCTCGAAAATGACAAAATATTTTTGAATCCGGTTTTCTGTTTTTGTTTAAAAATAAATAAGAACATCGAGTTTTAAAAACTAAATTGGTACTTAATTACATAAAATTTTGAAAAAAATTAGTTTGAAAACTTTTTTTCCATTTTTTTCTTCAAAATTTTGATTTTAAAAATTAATTTTTTCAAAAATTGTGCCATAAAATGGCTTTGTTTAAAATTTTTGTAAAAGACTAGGGTTTTGGGTTTACAAAAAGGTATAGCACGTTATTGTAGGTGTACCCGTTGATTTTTAATATTTTTTTCCTAATTAAGTCAATTTTTTTTAAATTGCCTCTCCCCGCTAAATGAAGAGGAATAGACCCACCCCTCCTATACGATTTTTTTCTTGTCTCGACCCAACCTATGTACATGCTCTAGCAATTTGGCACATTGCCCCTGAATCACCCTGTATATACGATACGTGGGAAAAAAGCTTAAAAAAAGATGTTATGTTCGTAGAAACGTTTCGAACACGTTTAAGATCATCATCAGGCCTTTATTTGAACAATAAACAGCTCTTATGTTCTACTGTATACAAGAAGCATATAAACTTGGCTGATAGTTTTGAGGTCCTACATGTCGAAAAACATTACAGCAAAAATTCCATAAATCGGAAGTCGGACTACGAAAATATTAGCAATCTTAAAATAAGAAGTACTTTTTATTTTTAGTTATCATCACGTAGAGAAAAAATATAAAAAATAAGGAAAGTATAGGCGAATGTGTAGGAAGAGTGCATGTTGTTGCCAGTTATTGCGAGTAATTTAAATTCAAATATTTTAAATTTTTTTCAAAAGTTGATATAGATGTTTATTTATTAATTTTTATATCAAAATTTAATATTGAAAAAAGTGTAAGACTGTGGAGATATTGCTTTGTCTTTAATTATTTTAAGTTCACTTGGCACCTCCATGTTAAAAATTGGTTTCATTTTTTGCATGTTTGTATTTATTTATTTTGTTCAATAATGATGACGATCATAAACATTTCGAAACGTCGGCGTTTAATGCATAAAATCATCTTTTTGTATGTATAACCCACTTATCTAATATAATCTATGTATCATCTTTTTGTATGTATAACCCACTTATCTAATATAATCTATGTATATTAATGAGTGATAAAATTACTTTAATGATTAACTATTGTTATTATTTACTTGAAGTGTTTTTCCCAGACCCATACAATGAGCTAAAATGCAACCAGAACCAGAATTTTCCTTAAGAGTATCCACACATCCATAACAAGAGTCATACATAAATTTTACACCATCTCTTTGATGTGGTTTCAAATGTTTGACTATATCAGAATGAACTTTGATAAATTTTTTAGGCGTTGAAGCGTAATCCAAAACAAGATCATTTTCGTTTATGTTTTCGCTTTGAGTCTTCAGCATTTTTGTCAAAAAGCTATTTCTCTTTTCCAATCGACGTAAACGATCCGCTTCTCTTTTTTGAGCATTTAAAGTCTCGCTTTCTAATTGGTCATGACGCAGCATTGGTTTTATACGTAGATTTTTTTCCTTGGTCTCAGTAGAAATTTCTTCAATATCTGAATTACTGCTCTCAGGGCTCAACTCAATAAGATCTTCTTGCATTTTCAATGCTCTTTGTCGTGTATCCTTTGCTAAAATGGTCTCAAAGCATTTTTCTTTGTTTTCCTTTTGTCTTTTATCAAATGCATCTCGGAATGAAGTAATAGAGTTGTCTATTGTATCGTCGGTCAAAGATTCTTCAACTTTATTGGGTTCATCGGTAGATGATTTTCTATTATCCATTACAGGAGGAAATTCTTCTTTAGGCAGATTATCATTATGTATTGGACTTATGCCTTCGTCATCAACAAGAGTCTCTAGAAACTTATCAACATATGATACACGTTGATTGTCTTCGTCACTTGAATTTCCAGTAATTTTATTAATAAGTTCCATGTCTTCATTATTAGTTGACATTTCCGAATCACTACTATCCAGCAACTGTTTTTTTAGACTTTCATTACATTTTACTAAAAATTGTTTCTCAGTTAAAATCTGTTCACTATCCTGTGAAAGGTACAAAATAATTTAATTAATAATATTTAATAAACTATCACAAACATTTTGTATTAATTTTTAAATAATATTTAAAAACGGACAAGATAGTTCCCCCCATTGATAACGTCTAAGCAAAAATTGATGTGTAGGAAAATTACGCTCTGTTACAAAAATCAGGTTTCAAAATATACGCGAGCGGAGACCTATCACGCTTTGTAGAGCTAGTCGCACTCATTTCGAAACGGTATTTAAAAAGTCTCTAACACCCCCAAAATCTAGAGTTAGCGGCAAAAAACGGTTTTTTGGACCTTCACCCATTAAAAAATTCTAGCTTCGTCAAATTTGTACCCATTTTTGATTCTTTTATAGTTTCTGATAGAAGATAATTATACCTTTTCAAAAATGTATAAAACATGTGATTCAGTTAACCACCTAGAATTTATAAGCTGTCAAAGATCAAAAATACCATTTTTTGTCATTTGCCCAACTTCGACATCAATTTGAAGTATATATTTTCAAAACAACATGCTGTTTTAAAATCACATTCTAAGATAATATATATTTCCAAACCAAACGAAGTATTTTTATGAAAATCGATTGAAAATTGGCTAAGAAAAAAAAGTTACGATTTCAACCGAGATACAGAAATCCGAACGTTTATAGTCCAGTAATTTTAGGTTTTATCTGCGGAAAAATTCCTACTGGGCTCGATTTTGGTATAGACCCTCGTTACGGCGTTGTAATAAAGATGTGAAAAATCAACATTGATATCGTGCCGGCGTTAGAAGTAATAGAGGTCAAAAGGTCACGAACATTTTTCGCATATATCTCGCTACCTGTTGCTCGGAGGTCAATAGGGATCCATAGAAAAATTGTTCGTCATAAAATTATCTACAAATATTGTCTTATGCGTTTTTCTGTAAAACCAACCGTTAGAGCTATTTCAAGCATGACACGTAATAATAGGTTTGTTTTATTTAAGAGTGAATAATTTTGTATTTGAATACTGGAAAATACATGTTTAATCTATTTTGCTTTTTATTAATATGTTCTTATAAGTTTCACTTGTAATCGATATTCAAACTCACTTACCAACTACCTAACTAACTAACTAACTAAAGACTAACTTACTTACCTACTAACTAACTATGTAATAAAATCTTAGCAGTAATCTTTGACCCTCAGGTCAAAATTACCTACCCTGAGACGTTTTGGTCTCAGGGTAAAGGCATTTGAGGGTCAAAACACCCCAAATCAATCTTAGACTACATCTAAGAGTCATATTGAAACTTTGAAAATATTTATGTAGTTTAAATGACGACGTTATAATATAGTCTCTTTCTCAGCGCTCTACTCCGAAAACGGTTGATGTTACAGAAAAATGCATAAGGCAATATTTGTAGATAATTTAATGATGAACAATTTTTCTACAGGTCTTTATTGACCTCCGAGAAAAACTGATTTTCGTGACCTTTGATCTCTATAACTTCTAACGCCGCACAGTGTGGCCAATCACGAATCTAGCTGGACAAAATTAATAACTCGCTTTAAATCAACTTTTTTTCTAAACAGTTTTAAACAAATGAATGTGAATAGATAAAATTCTATAAAAAAGAAAGATTTTTTAAATAGAAATCTATACATACATGATTTATTTTCTCAATATCATGCTTTAAATTAAAATTTTAGCAATGATTTTAATTAAATATGCTTCACAATCATAAAAAATGGCATCACCTTTAAAAATATCTGCAGATAATTTAAAAAAGTAACTCCTTTTTGTGCGATGCAAACTTGAAACATAAGGGCCTATTAAAAACAGCTGTGTTTATATTACCTTCGATGTTTTTCAATAATAATAATTCTCTAAATTTCTTCGTGACCCTATTTCTGGCCTTTTACACTTGCTTGCTTTTTGCATTGAACTTCTTTAAAATGTTCCGACAGAAAAGCATCATTCATCAATGATAATGCCTCATTAGTTGAAAATTCCAGTGGTTTAGTGGTTCCAGAGGATCAGAACTTAATCTTTTATACATTTTGACCCTTCACTCAAAGAATATTTCAATAAATCCTTTCCGGTATTATTGGAATATGCTTTTTCAATTTTGCGGAGAGCGATTCTACTGATTTTAACTATTTTCTAATGGATAGGTGCACTTAGGAGACTTTTAACCTTCCGTTTGTTATATTTTTCCCGTTTTTTTAGTTTTTAAAAATTCTTTTCTACTTTTGTTTCCCTATCTACTGTTTTTGTTTATTTAGTTATCAATCACATACCTAATCATAGAGGAAGGAATACCTAGAGAGCCGACTCGTACCCCCTAAAACACCCGCAAATTTAATTTCAGATAATTGGTATACATCTCTCTTATTTTTCTCTTGTTTTCCTATCTGTGAATACGTGTGAAAGCTATAATGTTCCTTTCACCAGTAGATGTCCTCACAAATTTTGAATTTAAACATGATTTTGGTTTGTACATGAACTTGAATAGCTCAAATAGCTCACTCCAGACACCCACCTTTCAATAAATATGTACAGAAAAAAAAAAAAAAAAGGTTCGTGTTTTGAATTTATTATACTATTTTTTTATGAATTTATTTCCTACTGAGCACTTAAATTGTTTTTAAGTGTTTTGAGCTCAACTCCACAGTTGAATGTGTTGGTGCCATTTAAAATGCACGGGAAAACTACCATATATAAGCACTGTGGAGTTTTTCCTCTCATTGCAGCTTGTAGGGTGGAAGACCAACCAACCGAAGTCGCGTCTCTAGGTATTCCTTCCTCTATGTACCTAATATTGGTCAAGCAAAATGAAATTCATGTTTAAAGAGCGGTCCAAAGTGTCTTCCACCTTTTTTGTCTTTTTTTCGCTTAACTTGAAGCACAAAACTTTTATATATGTTTTTAATTTTTATTTATTGTCAAAAATGTTCCAAAGATGATACCTGCTCATTAAAAGATCAAAAAAACTGTCTTTTCGATCTTATTTGGCAGTTTTGACACATTTTTCGAAAATTTGTTTTTTTGAAAATCTTGACTTCATTTTGAAAAGTGAAAAAAGTTGTATGGCGGTCGAGAAAACGCGAGACATGTAAATAGCTAATCTTAATGACAACACTCCACAATACATTAATTAATTAATTTCAGACCGGAAAAATGCGGAAAAATTAACTTTACCTCTAATTGAAAAACAAAGATATTTTTTTTTGCACTTCCTAGCCTACTTACAGAATTTATATTTTTTTAAATAGTTGCAATGGTAATTAATAAATAAAAATTATAATACTTTACCTCCAAATGTAGATTAACAATTAAAAAAAAAACAATTACAACAAAAAAACTACCACAGCGTTTTTAATCGTCAACCAAACTCAAGCGAAAAATAGAATACTTTGTATTATCTCCATCCAACTGTTGACAAAAACCAACTTTCAAGCTTAGCTTACGCTAATCTGAGATTAAAACAACAAAAAAAACCAAACATGAATTACAGTTACCCATTTTATTGAGAAGCTCAACTCATGATTTAAAATCATGTGGCTAAACTTTTTTTTTTCTATTTTGTCCAGTCAGATTGGCGAATTACCACACTGTGCGCCGCACAGTGGTGCCATTCTTCGTTTTTGGCGACAAAATTCATTTTCACGGCCATTTCTGGATGAAAAGTCATGAAATTTGGTACACTGAATGATTATAGTATGGAGAATACGAAAAGGCTGCCAACTTTTTTTTTATTCAAAATGGCGGCTCCAAAATGGCGGAAAGAATGAGCGTTAAAATAGAATTCTCATTTTCAAAACAGTATATAAGCTAGAAATTGGGCTAAATTCATGTCAAAAAGGTGTTAGATTTAAGATTTAGGACTCATAGATTAATATTCATTACAAAAAAAATCAAAAAATTTGAAAACAAAGTACAAAAAATGCCAATTTAGTAAAACATGCTTTAAGACCTCTAAATACGCTATTTCATGCATTTTTTTTAAATTTATCACAATTTTGAGATCTCTTCTATTTATGTTTCATAAGAAAATATTGGGGTTATATGGTTGCCAACTATGTTTTTAAGTAAATATAAGAAAACATGATATAATGAAAAGTTTCAATATTCAATAAAACTGAGAATTTATTTTTTCCGTAAACCAAAATATACTTTTCTAATAGATTTTAGCGTTTTAAATTCAAATCCGGAGTCAAAAAAAATTTATGACGTCACGTTTTTGAGATATAAGCAGATCATAATTAATTTATATCTTCCCTTTAGTAGGTATGGGTAATTTTCTAAAAAAAAATTATTAAAATAAGAAAAAAATATTAAAAAACAACGGCAACACTTACAGTTATAAGTGATACCATTTCCGAAAGGCAGAATTGTACATTCTGATTTTTAAATCAATATATTTCAACCAACTGTTTTTGAAATAATCGATCTCAAAGTTAAAAATAGACGAACAAAAAATTAAAAAAACTCATTAATTACTATTTTTGTCCAGACTGTGAATTTTAATAAAAAATTGACTCATGTAGAAAATTACCTAAATTAATTCCTTATTGAACAGTGAAAAATTTATTTTTCTATGCCTTCTAGGTTTTGAGAAAATTGAAAAATAATTTTATCAATTTTTTTCTTTTTTCAAATTATTTTTTTTTTATTTTTCAATTTTCTCAAAACCTAGAAGGCATAGAAACATAAAGTTTTCACTTTTCGATGAGGAATCAATTGATTCCACATCAATAGGATGTGGAACCAAACTAGGGGGTGGCCCAACGTTTATTTGACAAATTTATTTTTCCCATACAAGCGTGGACCACCGTTTTTTGCTCCTAACTTCAGATTTTGGGGGTGTTAGGCACTTTTTGAATACCGTTTCGTAATGAGTGCGACTAGCTCTACAAAACGTGATAGTTATCCGCTCGTATATTTTGAATGTTACCATTGAATAATTACAAATAGAAGTGACACCGCAGATTACTCTGCAACTACAAGAGTACCGGAAGATAGATGAACTACAGCTGTGTTCAAAATAATAGTAGTGCCTGCAACAAAATAACATTTTTTATATTTACGGTGCTTCTATGGTTAAAAATTTAATTTCTTTGATGTCAAAGTTTGTAACGGTCAATTACTAATAAATGTATCGTAATTTTAAAATGAAAAAGAAGGTGCCAAATAATTTTTCATTGATTTTTGGTTGTTCTTTCGAATTTGACCTGTTCAAAATAATAGTAGTTAAAGTTATTTTTTAAGAATTTAAGAGCGGTTTATAACTTAGAATATTTATTTTTGGTTTAAAAGTAAGTACTCATATAATTTGAATAATTTTTCAACAAAAAACGATTTGTTTCGGTTTTAATCTATTTAAAGTTCGAAGAGCAAAACACTGCAGTTCGGATAAAGGAAACTTATACGAAAGCTGCTTGAAGAAGGGAAAACCTACTTGGAAATTCAAGTTTATATTAGGATGCTCCCCTACAATGGTAGCCTATGCAATAAAGTCAACGAAAGACCCGAAACGCGCGGTAAAAAAAGAAAAAAGACCGCCGTAGATGACAGGCGTATTGTCCCGACGAGGAAAGTTGAGCCTTCTGCATCGTTGTTTCACATCCAGAAGGCTTTAAGCCTGGATTGCAGTGCAGTGCACATTCGGAGGCGAATGTTAGACACTAATTTGTACGCTTGAAACCCACGAAAAGTTCCGCTCTTAACAAAGAAATATGTTAAAATACTAAAATTTTCGACCCTCCATGTTTAACTGTTTTGGTCGTATACTTTGGAACATAATCCGTATTGGGTGGACGTCGGACGTATTGTGGAGATCCAGTACCACCAAAAGGGACAAATATGCTGTCATCAGTAAACAATATGTTACGCCATTACTTTGCTGGCCAGTTTATGTGGTCTTTTACAAACTGGATACGCTTTTTAACATGTTTCGCTGAACTTTTCGTGGACTTCAAGCTTACAAATTAGTGTCTAACATTCGCCTCCGAATGTTCACTGCACTGCAATCTAGGCTTAAAGCCTTCTGGATGTGAAACAACGATGCAGAAGGCTCAACTTTCCTCGTCTGGACAATACGCCTGTCATCTACGGCGGTCTTTTTTCTTTTTCTACCGCGCGTTTCGGGTCTTTCGTTGACTTTATTGCATTGGCTACCATTGTAGGGGAGCATCCTAATATAAACTTGAATTTCCAAGTAGGTTTTCCCTTCTTCAAGCAGCTTTCGTATAAGTTTCCTTTATCCGAACTGCAGTGTTTTGCTCTTCGAACTTTAAATAGATTAAAACCGAAACAAATCGTTTTTTGTTGAAAAATTATTCAAATTATATGAGTACTTACTTTTAAACCAAAAATAAATATTCTAAGTTATAAACCGCTTTTAAATTCTTAAAAAATAACTTTAACTACTATTATTTTGAACAGGTCAAATTCGAAAGAACAACCAAAAATCAATGAAAAATTATTTGGCACCTTCTTTTTCATTTTAAAATTACGATACATTTATTAGTAATTGACCGTTACAAACTTTGACATCAAAGAAATTAAATTTTTAACCATAGAAGCACCGTAAATATAACAAATGTTATTTTGTTGCAGGCACTACTATTATTTTGAACACAATTGTACATGTTTGCGCCTCAGCTATTATGTATTTTCGAGTTGAGTCTTAACTAATAATTTTTTTAAACCTTCATAAAAAAATTAATAATTATTATTATACATATCAAAGAGCTTATATTGATATAAGTTTTCGTATATTGAAAAGTCATATTAGTCTAGAGAACAAGGACGATGCCTTTTACTCCTACTGGCCTAGGTTCGAATACCGGTAAAATTTGAAATTGTTTTTTTTTTTGCGGAGATTTTTTTTGAGAAATTTAATTAATTTTTATTTTAGTAATGTAAAAAAAAAAAAAAAAACAATCTCAATTTCCCGTCAGATTCGAACCTATGCAGGTTAACTTAACATACATTCACCTTATCCTCTAGGCTATCTCCACTTTTTCAAATAGGAAAACATTTATCTATATGTATAAGCTGTTTAGGTTTTGATTTTGGGTTGCTGGATTTGCTTTTGCATTGTTGGCTTTGCTTTTGGATTGTTGGATTTGCTTGTTTAATTCAACGCACGATATTAGCGACAGCCACTTTACAGCGGAAGTTTCCCTGGGTGTCCACTTCTATTTGTAATTATTCAATGGTGTTACACAGTGTAATTAAAGTAGGCAATTCGGCCGATCGCTGCGGTTTAAGTGTTCATCCTCAAAAACAGATCTGGTTTGGTTTACAGGGGAATACGAAATTCCACAGATTGAATTTCGTATTCAATCTCATAAAATACCTCTCTCTAGCTATTAAATTATTAGAATTAGTAAGAGAATACTAGAACGACAACAGAAAAAACAACAACAGCAATAACGCAAACACCGACATCAACAACAAAATCAACATCAACACCAACACACACTCCAACTTCTACACCATCATCAACACCAACAACAACAAAACTCAACCAGCTTCAACTCCCATACCAACGCAAACAACAACCGACATCAACTCCTCTAGCTATTAAATATCACGCCGAATAAGTAAGAGAATACAATGGCTAGATCGACAACAGAAAAAACAACAACTCCAACAACAGCAATAACAGCAATAACATAAACGCCAACACCGACATCAACAACAAAATCAACATCAACACAAACATCAACACCAACACAAATTCCAATATCATCACCAACGTCTACACCAACATCAACAACAACAACAAAACTCAACCAGCCTCAACTCCCATACCAACGCAAACAACAACCGACATCAACTCCAAGACCAACACTACTACAACAGCAATAGAAACAACAACAACATTAACATCAAACCCAACAACCACACTTAAACCAAAACCAACACCAACATCAACACCAACACTAACACCAAGATCCATACCAACCCCAACAACAACACCAACACCAACATCAACACCAACACCGACATCAACACCTACACCAACACCAACACCAACACCAACACCAACACCAACACCAACACCAACACCAACACCAACACCAACACCAACACCAACACCAACACCAACACCAACACCAACACCAACACCAACACCAACACCGACACCGACATCAACATCAACATCAACATCAACATCAACATCAACATCAACATCAACATCAACATCAACATCAACATCAACATCAACATCAACATCAACATCAACATCAACATCAACATCAACATCAACATCAACATCAACATCAACATCAACATCAACATCAACATCAACATCAACATCAACATCAACATCAACATCAACATCAACATCAACATCAATACCAACAACAACAGAAACACTTAAACCCACATCAACACCAACTTCAACAATAAAAACAATCGATGGTAATACGAAAAACCAACAACAACACCTGCAAAAACAACATCAACAACAGCAATCATTCCCCTAACATAAGGAACTATTTAATCAAAATAAATGTTTTATGTTAAACTACATTTATTGATAAATAACATAATAGTACAGGAAAGTTAGTAAAAAAACAGGCGTATTGTGGAACGAAATATAGGACGGCTGAATTTTTCAAATCTGAAAGAGGGGTATTAGAAAAGCTTAAGTCCTGGTTTTCGGGACGCCACCCCCCTGGCGAAATCCGCCATTTTGGAAAACGCGAATCGCTCTATATCTCCAAAACTATTCGTCCTAGAGAAATGGTTATCAGACCAAAGTTCTTGGAAATTTAATAATCTTTTTCTTTGTCATACATTATTTTTCTGAGCGGGAAATAGTTTTGAGGTTATGTTGTTTTAATTTATTTTTATCGGTTTTTTAAAGTTTTTATCATTCCCGCAAATAGTAACATAATTTTTTAAGCAGTTAAAGTTATAGGCCATCAAATTACCAATAATTCGGTATATTTTTGAAAGTCATGCGATGTATGAGTCGAAAGATATTGATCTGAAACCTATAGTCTAAGTACAGGAAAGTAAGTAAATAAAACAGGCATTTTGTGAAACGAAATATAGGAAGGCTGATTTTTTCAAATCTGAAATAAATGTATTAGAAAAGCTTAAGTTCTGGTTCTCGGGACGCCAACCCCATGGCGAAATCCGCCATTTTGAAAAACGCGAATTGGTCTATATCTAATTAACTATTGGCTTGACCGAATAAGTTACGTAACTAAAGTTGTAGGTAATATAAATATCTTTTCTTGTACATTCACTGTTTTTCAGCGAGAACAACACTTTTGAGGTTATGTTGTTTTATTTTTTATTTTTCGTTTTTTTTTTAAATTTTTCTCAGTCTCTATGATAGAAACATAATTTTTTAGCATGATTAAAGTTGTAGAACATCAAATTTCCATCAATTTGGTATACTTTTGAACATTATATGACTTTTCAAACCAAAGATACGGATTTTTGAGAGCAATCCCTTTCAATATTTTCAATTAATATACTAATATGTTTTTGCATAAGATTTGAAAAAGAGACTAAATCGTGTACGCAATGTAAAAACAAGAAACATATCAATGTAAAAACAAGAAACATATGATATGAGAGGGAGTTGTTAAGGTGGGTAATGGTAAAATTTAGAATATTGTGGTACACATATTTTGTTTTAAGTCAAACATCCAAATTTTATGATTCTAAAACATTATGTTTCTAACATAGAGACTGAGAAAAATAAAAATAAAACGAAAAATAAAAAATTAAACAGCATTACCTCAAAAGTGTTGTCCTCGCTGAAAAACAGTGAATGTACAAGAAAAGATATTTATATTACCTACAACTTTAACTACGTAACTTATTCGGCCAAGCCAATAGTGTAGCAGATACCTATGGATCAATTCACGTTTTTCAAAATGGCGGATTTCGCTAGGAGGCGTCCCTAGAACAGAACTTAAGCTTTTCTAATACCCTTATTTCAGATTTGAAAAAATCAGCCTCCCTATATTTCGTTTCACAAAATGCCTGTTTTATTTACTTACTTTCCTGTACTTAGACTATAGTTTTCAGATCAATAACTTTCGACTCATACATCGCATGACTTTCAAAAATATACCGAATTATTGGTAATATGATGGCCTATAACTTTAACTGTTTAAAAAATTATGTTACTATTAGCGGGAATGATAAAAACTTTAAGAAACCGAAAAAAAATAAATTAAAACAACATAACCTCAAAACTATTTCCCGCTCAGAAAAATAATGTATGACAAAGAAAAAGATTATTAAATTTCCAAGAACTTTGGTCTGATAACCATTTCTCTAGGACAAATAGTTTTGGAGATATAGAGCGATTCGCGTTTTCCAAAATGGCGGATTTCCCCAGGGGGGTGGCGTCCCGAAAACCAGGACTTAAGCTTTTCTAATACCCCTCTTTCAGATTTGAAAAATTCAGCCGTCCTATATTTCGTTCCACGAAAAAGTCTATCTTTCCTGTACTATAAGTTCAATATTTTCAAATGTATATATGTGTTAAGATAAGTTTATAGTCCGGGCGGCCACTGCAGAAACGCTCAACTCATCGAGCTAAAGAAAATTTCAAATGGGAAGTGAAAGAGGGCTATTAGTAGTTACGAAAACCACAGGTCTTCCCGTTCGCATCCTGGCACGATTGGCGTGGTAAAGTGCATTGTGCATCTCATAGAGTTAAAAGACAATATTGGTGTCAAATTAAAGGTGATATTGTCAGCTATCAAAATTCAGAGGTCTTCCGGGCGAAAGTCTGGCAGTTTTGTCATGCAGCCCGTTTTAAGGTTAGAAGCGATGAAAGTGAGTTTTTTCATAAAGTCTTGTTTTTTGGTATTTTGGTTTATGAGTTAAGGAGTTTTTTCACTATAAAATAAAAATAAGAGTTATTAGCATTTAAATATAAAACGATGTTTTGGAAAAAGCTTGATAGATTATTAACAATGACCCAAAGTATATGCAAAACTACGAATAATTCACGAAAAAGTCTCAAATAATACGCTGCGCCCCTTACAACTTACCGAATTAAAAGGCGAATTTATTGTCAAATTAAAGCTAATAATCATGCCTATTACCGAAGACGCAGACGCACTGCGGCGGGAGTGAGAGTCACTTTCACAAGATTTCGTATTACCGAAGCCGCCGGTGCGGAAGTGATAGAATGACATTTGGCTATGTAAGTGTCAACAATGACATATGTCGGTAAGCAGTTTAGTGTGTTTTCAAGGATCGATAATACAGTTCATCCTGGGGAGTTCACAGATTGAAATTTGATTCGGTTGCGGATCGAGTAGATTCCCGGGGACTGAGTCACTGCGTCTACTGTAATAGGCATGAATGTCTTTTTTTGAAAACCGGAGGTCTTCCAAGCCACATCTTGACATTTCACCACCCAACCTGGGTGAACGTTTTAAGTGAAAAACGCTCCTAACCTTAAAACAAGCTGCGTGACCCAACTTCCAATTTTTGGCTTGGAAGACCTCTGGTTTTCAAAAAAAGACATTATTAGCTTTAATTTGACATTAAATTCGCCTTTTAATTCGGTAAGTTGTAAGGGGCGCAGCGTATTATTTGAGACTTTTTCGTGAATTATTCGTAGTTTTGCATATACTTTGGGTCATTGTTAATAATCTATCAAGCTTTTTCCAAAACATCGTTTTATATTTAAATGCTAATAACTCTTATTTTTATTTTATAGTGAAAAAACTCCTTAACTCATAAACCAAAATACCAAAAAACAAGACTTTATGAAAAAAACTCACTTTCATCGCTTCTAACCTTAAAACGGGCTGCATGACAAAACTGCCAGACTTTCGCCCGGAAGACCTCTGAATTTTGATAGCTGACAATATCACCTTTAATTTGACACCAATATTGTCTTTTAACTCTATGAGATGCACAATGCACTTTACCACGCCAATCGTGCCAGGATGCGAACGGGAAGACCTGTGGTTTTCGTAACTACTAATAGCCCTCTTTCACTTCCCATTTGAAATTTTCTTTAGCTCGATGAGTTGAGCGTTTCTGCAGTGGCTTACTACTTACTACTACTTACTACTTACTTATATAAATAAAAAAAAGAGCTCTACAAAAATTGTCCTTGGTTTTAATTCGATTGCTTTAACCGTTTTGAAGATATTCGTAACCAAACTCAATGCTCACTGATTTCAATAGTTTTTTAATGACCAGTATGCATTGGGATTTGGATAAGAATATCTTCTAAACGGTTATAGCAATAGATATAATACCAAGGACTTTTTTTTGCAGACCATCATAAAAAGTGTGGTAGCAGTAAGCATCAATTAATATTCCAATGAAATCCAAAAAATGGACTCTAACATGCGTGGAAAACCTGTTCTAGGTAAGAGCTTGCCAATAGACAGCGGTGGTGCCATTCGCCTCCCAATTTTGTTTCAAGTTCAAGCCCATAAGCGACTTAGCACCACTAAAAAGGCGTCTCGATGATCGGTTTGGTCCCGTGAAATAGCTATAACTTCAGCCTTTGAACTTGGTGGTATCACACACAAGTTGTTGTTGTTCATTCAAAATCTTAAGGACTCAGGGAGCGAGGTTTTTAAAAAACGCCGACTTAATAATTTAAAACTATTTGACGAAGACCGCGAAATATCTTTTTTGTGCCGGATTTAAAAAAAGGTTTTTTTTTTTATTTAAAAACTAGAACAATGTAAAAAATTATATTGGAGAATTCGAAATTTGTTTGTACTTTTTTCACTTTGTGTTTCGCTTTACTTCTGGCTTACTCTTTGGAAACCAAACAAAATATTTTTTTTCAATTCGACATGTTCTTGAGTTTTAATTTATTTTGTATGAATTTATTTTATGTAAAATGCATTTAAATAAATTAATTTCATAAGCAATTAATAAACAGGGTGTCCCGGAATGAGATAAGAACATTTTGATTCTTTGGTATATTCTAAGAAAAAAATTGTTCTACCGTAACTCTCTATCTGCAAAGTTGATACCCTTTACTTTGGTATACTTTTACTCATGTCAATGTTAATAACTCCGTTATACTTATGCTATAAACTTCATTAATGTCTTGATTTTTACTGTGAGGCGGCTTAGCACAAAATCATGCACTCTGTGATAAAAGCATGAAATTTACATCGTTGGTAGTACTCAATATAAGAGTTATTTTGAGATATTGGGCCACCTTGTATTCGATATGGAAGGGCAGATACAAGAGTTTTTCTGAGTTGCATTCGCTTTGTTGCATATCATAGCATAGGTAATAAAACATTTTTATTGATATGATACATGATTTCTAGATATTTTTTAACGACCGATCGAATAAAATTATTACCAAAATGTCTCGACCATAATGTAAACAAATATTGGACTCTTTATGAATTGTCTTTTACTTTAAGTGTAAGAGTCAGAATATTACCAAGTACTCCTTGAAAAAAAAGGGGCAGGCTTATAAAATTTTGTGTGGACATTTCATATACAATTGCACCACAGGGAAAATGTATGCATTTTTTTAAAATGCATCCCATGAGAATCAAAAATAAAAAACAAATTTATTATATTTGACAAACTTTACGACCTTGCTTTTATTTTTTATTGAATTTTCATACAAATTAATTTTTTGAAGTAGTGAGGTGCCTAAATAAAAGTATGAAAAATAATTGTGCAGTTTGTGATAAAAGGATCAAATTCATAGGACTGCTAAAAAGATATCTAACCCTCATTTAAAGATATTGGGCCACTTAATATTTTATCTAGAAGGGTGTTTATCTGTTTATAACGATGCACAGAAAGCCAATTAAATGAATTTATGTAAAATTTGTTGTCATTAAGTGGCCCAATGTCTTTAAATGAGAGTTATATATTGTTTTACCAATCCTATTAATTTGATCCCTTTATCACAAATCGCACAATTATTTTTCATACTTTTACTTTTGCACCTCACTGCTTCGAAATTTTTATGTGTATAAAAACTCAATAAAAAATAAAAGCAAGCTCTTTTAGTTTGTCGTGAAAATTCTATATTCCATGGTAAATATAATTCAATTTTTTTTATTTTTGATTCTCATAGGATGTATAAAATATATATGCAATTCAAAAAAATGCGTAAATTTTGTATGTGGTGCAATGGTAACATTTGAAAAGTGTTCTTTATCTTTAAAAAAGACACCCTTTAACCCGAAATATTTTGATGGTCATATTTTATTATTTTTTTCTATAGTATATGAAACTTCCATACAAAATTTTATCAGTCTGCCACTTTTTTTCAAAGTGAAATTTGTAATATTCTTGATTCTTGACAATTGTTCTTTATGTAAAACACAATTCATAAAGAGTCCAATAGTTTTTTACATGATGGCCAAGGCATTTTGGTATTAATTTTATTCGATCGGGCGTTAAAAATCATGTATCATATCAACAAAAATGTTTCATTACCTATACTATGATATGCAACAAAGGGAATGCAACACAGAAAAACTCTTGTATCTGCCCTTCCGGATGGAATACATATAACTCTTATATTGAGTACTACCAACGGTCTAAATTTCATGCTTTTATCACAAAGTGCACGATTGAGCTGTTTTTTAGTGCTAAGCCGCCTCACTATTAGAAGAAATTTAAGAAATTTAATTTAAACTTCATTAATGTCTTATTTTTTAGAAGAAATGCGATTCTTTGTAACTGCATTTAAAAAATGTTAATATCTTTTTTTATTTTATTGCTCAGATATTAATTTTTAAAGGGAATTATTTTTTTCTTACCCATGATAATATTTGACCTTGGGACCGATTTTCTTCGATAAATGTATAATAAACAAAGTGTTTACAAGTTTGCCAGAAAACTCATAGATTTTATGATATTTAGGAAAACATGCATGAGGTAAAATCTCTAAAAAATGTGTTTTCTTGCTTTAGTCAAAAATGGATAAGAATTACAAATTTACGTAGGGGGAGGGAAAGGATTTAATGAAAAAACAAGACAGAGATTTATAATCAAATAGTTTTAATTCACTGATAAAATACTTGTAAATTGTAATTAGGGTTTTAATGTTAATTTTAATAAAAAGTTTAAATGTTTATTAAATTTAGAGATTTAATATGAAATTATTAAATTATAAAAATAGATCTTTGCTTTGACTTTGACTTGACTTTCAATTGACTTTAATTTGACTTTACTTTACTTCGCTTTTCTTTTCTTTACTTTGCACAATTCTTTTACCGAATAATTTTTATTTACTTTATTCTGCCTTTTTATATATATATATAGAATAAATAAATAAAAAAATAGCCACCCACCACTCCAAACATTAAATAAATTTAAATAATAAAACCCAAAAATAATTCGCGCCGAGAAATAAAAATTAATAGTTAAAAAAAAAAAAAACAAAAAAAAAAAATAACCAAAGTGCAGGCAAATCATCATTTCATTGCATCATCACATAAAACAACAACAACACCAACCACTGCATTAACAGCAACAAAAACCAAACATCAAACGGTTTTAGTGATAAAAAAAAAAAATGTTTGTCGCGATAAGCAAATTGGCAATGAGCACAGTGAGTAATCCTTTCATTTCCCTTCCCATCTTCTTTCGAAATTAGTTTTGCATAGCAGCTGTGGTACATAATCACAGTTGTTATCAATCTAACTCGGATAGATTACACTGTGCAAGTCGAAATTCTTGACAGGCGCGCGAATAACTGTTTCGCCCTATTTCGGACCTGAGAAATCGATTGGCGTCATTAGTTTTTCGATTTATCGGTACGACTTCGAACAAAAATTTTTTTGAAAGATTTTCAATTATTTTGACAATTTTTCACTTTTTTTCGTAATTTTTCAACCAAAAACAATATTTATATTGCTAATAATTCTGCTCAAACGCTATTTGCTACCAGTAGAAAGACATTATAAACTATTTTGAACAATTTATTTGAAAATTTAGTGATTTTTTTGAAAAAATTAAAAAAAATCGAAATTTTTTACATTGTTTATCGTTTTTCGCTGTTTTTGTTCTTTTTTGCACAAATACATTGCATGTTTTCCATTAAAAATTAATTTAACTGTTAGTTTAGTGTTGGTTAAACTTTGACAGTCTATCGATAGCATCGATAACAAAAAAATATCGAGTATATCGATACTTCACAAAACTATCGATAGTTTCAATACTTCCAAATTATTGTACCACAAGGCTACCGATATTATCGATAGCTTTGAAATTAATTAAACACAATTTGAACTACAAGTTAAGTTTTCGTTTGACATTGGATATAAACAACGAATTAACATAGTGTTTGATAGATATCGATAGTTTCCATTATCCATTGTATCGATAGTTTTGAGAAAAAACTATCGATAATATCGGTAACCTTGTGGTAAAATAATTTGGAAGTATTGAAACTATCGATAGTTTTGTGAAGTATCGATATACTCGATATTTTTTTGTTATCGATGCTATCGATAGACTGTCAAAGTTTAACCAACACTAAACTAACAGTTAAATTAATTTTTAATGGAAAACATGCAATGTATTTGTGCAAAAGAGAACAAAAACAGCGAAAAAACGATAAACAATGTAAAAAATTTCGATTTTTTTAAATTTTTTCAAAAAAATCACTAAATTTTCAAATAAATTGTTCAAAATAGTTTATAATGTCTTTCTACTGGTAGCAAATAACGTTTGAGCAGAATTATTAGCAATATAAATATTGTTTTTGGTTGAAAAATTACGAAAAAAAGTGAAAAATTCTCAAAATAATTAAAAATCTTTCAAACAAAATTTTGTTCGAAGTCGTACCGATAAATCGAAAAACTAATGACGCCAATCGATTTCTCAGGTCCGAAATAGGGCGAAACAGTTAATCGCGCACCTGTCTCAAAAAAAATTTTCAAAAAACTTGCACAGTGTTATTGATTGTCTTACTAAATAGCCAACAGGGGCGGATCAGTTCAAGTTGTCACTAAGGCATAACACTAGTGACAATTTGTTTTGTGAAGTTTCAATTGGGATTTAGACAAGTGAATCATTATAGGTAATTGTCCGAATAGGTTTTAGATAGTTTTGAGTTTTTTTAATGGTTTGTGAATTCAGGGTCGATTATGCCAACATTCGTGGGCTAAGATCTAATTTCTGTCACGTGTATATTTACACTGTACAAAACAGGCCAGCTTTTTTGGCACTGAGTAAAACACAAATAGGTGAAAATACAGACTGTTCTGAATTTAATCTATTTGGGTATAGCTTGGTGCCATTATTCTTTTCCCACCATGGTCTCGCCGTTTATGTTAGACGAATTTCTTTACATACGAGGGCTGTTTGAAAAGTTCTCGGCCTAACATAGATGGCGTTGTTTAAAAAAATTAATTTTAATTACCCAAATAGCCTAATATATATTATAATTGTATGTTAAGTTTCATTAAAATTGGTCACGTATTTTTATCAGTGCAATTTTTTGTTTGAACTTATCTTTTGCTAACAACGAAAATTTTTAAAAAAATTATTAAGGCCGTTATGAAAATTTGGCCAAAAAGAATATGACGCCAAATCAAATTAAAGAAAACTTCTATTAGACATTTGGGGAATCTGCCAATTCATATTCCAGGGTCAAAAAGTTGGCAGCCTTATTTAAACATGGCAGACAGAGCGTCGATGATGACCTCAGAAGCGGAAGGCAAAAACTTCCACCTCTTCAGAAAACGTCGATAAAGTCCATAAAATGGTTTTAGACCACCGAAGGTTAAAATTGCGAAAAATAAGCAAGACCATGGGGATCTCCTCTGAGTGGGTTTACCACATTTTGACCGAAGAATTGATGTTGAAAAAACGTTCCGCAAGGTGGCTGCCGCGTTTGCTTAGAAAAAGAAAAAAAAATCGAGTTGAAATCTCTAGAGAGAATCTAAACTCCATGAACTTCGATTTAGAGTACTGAACCACCACCTTATTCAGTTGATTTGGCACCATCAGACTATTACCTCTTTCCAAATTAAAAAAAAAATTGGCTGGACGCTAATTCTTCACCAACGAGGGGGTGATTGCTGAGTCGGAGCGGTTTTTTGAAGAGTTGGAGGAATCGTCCTGTAAAAAGGGAATAGAAGCACCGGAAAACATGAAATTAGTGTATTGGCATTAGAAAAGTATTTGTAGAAAGGGATTATTAAAAAAAAGTTTTAAAATTGATCGCGTTTTATTGGTCAGGCCGAGAACTTTTCAAACTGCCCTCGTAAAGATGGAATTATTTGAAATAGAAAAAATAGTGTAATTGCCCAAATGTTTGGCTTTAATTTAGGATGTTTTTTGTGTGTACTAAATGTAGCGATCCTTCATTCGGCCATCTTGCTTGTCGACTGCCTCAGACGACCAGTCATCTTCAAAAACGTATAAAACATCGCTTGACATTGGCTACTTCATCATCTTCATCATCATCATCATCATCGCTTTCATTCTCATCGCTTTTAATCTCATCGCATTCACTACCATCTTCGTTCCGCCATGGTTTCATAAAGTCGGCTGATGACGAGGTAGAATTCGGTCCCTCGTGATTTCCAACTTTATGAACTTCATATGTCGTTTCTTTTTACTTTTACGACTTCGTACGGGCTATGATACAATGGGTATAACTTGGATCCAGGTGCAAATTGTGTTTTCTTAATCGCAACCAGATCACCCAACTTGTACTGCCTAGCTGCTTTTGTTTTCCGGTTGTACCCCTTTCTGTTTTCTTCTTGGACCTTCGCAATTTGCTCTTTAGCCTGGCTACGCATCTTCTTTCTTTCATCTTCGAATTCTTCGATAAGATACTCTTCCATCAGCTGCCTCAGCTCAAAATTCTCAACGCATTTCATACGAAAAATGAATAATGTTCTTTTCTTCAAAATACTCCTTGAATAGATTGGACTTAAAAGCAGACCCTCTGTCCGTTACCACCCTTACTGGATCTCCAAAAGTTTCGCTCTGGATCAACAACTTTTTCAAAACTTCTTCTACTCCTGTAGATTTTACCGGGAAGATCCAAGTAAATTTAGTAAAAGCATCGACAATAACCAATAAATGTTTGTAGCTCTTAGCTGTCGAATTCATAGGTCCAAGATGATCAAGATGAAACGTATGAAGAGGACTATCAAACTTCTCGATTGGGTTGAGTAAACACTCCTGCTTTCCACTTTTTCTCGTTCCAAGAATGCATGGTATACAATTCGCTTTCATTTGTTTGATTTTTGAAGACAAACTTGGAATATAATAATCCTTCCTTGCTAACACTTCAACCTTCCTAGCATTCATGTGACCTTGCTCGTGTATGCCCCGCAGTATTTCTCGTTGCAACCTTTTTGGGACCACCAAAGAATAATCACCTTTAACAAACTTATACAGAACACCATGCTTCAAAATACTTGCAACCAGCGAACAGAATTCATCAGTCTCTTGCGCCTTTCTAACTCGATACAGCACACCATCTTCCACCCTCATTATCACAGGATAACGACTTAGTGCGTCTACGTGCCTCATCGATGTAAAAGCCTTGCAGTCCGTATAAAGTTTAAACTGTATTCCCATAAGATTCACACTTAACTTCTGCAAACACTTAACGATTGCTAAAACCTCTTGTTCATAGCTTGTATAATTCATTTCTGATTTTGTTGACTTATAACTCATATAAAACACAGGATGCATTTCATTGTCATCGTGTCTTTGAAATTAGACACCTCCTTATCCAAACTCACTTGCATCAGTATGCAATTCCGTCTCCAACCCTGGATTGTAAAGCTTCGACTTGATTCGGAACAAAATTAAATGTCGTTTCTTTACGTAGCAAGTCTGATGAAGGTTTCGCAATAACTGCATGTCATGCGATGAACCGCCTGAAAAAAACCTGTGAGTCCGAGAAAGGACTGAATTTTCTTAACCGTGTGTGGCTTCGGGAAATTTTGAACCGCATTAAGTTCTTCTTGCGACGGTTTCAACGAGCCATTTTCTACGATTTGGCATAAAAACTCAATTTTTTCAGTGATGAATTTACATTTCTTCCAGTTTATAACAAGTCCATTTTCAGCAGCAACTTCGAATACTAGTTCGAGCTTATCCAGACATTCTTCAGGACTTTAAGCTTGGATAACAAGATCATCAACAAAAACTCTCAGCCAATTCGAACGTAAAAGCCTTTCAAAAACTGCATTTATAAACCTTTGGAAAACAGATGGCGAATTACAAAGACCAAAAGGTGCCTTAAGAAATTCATAAGAAATTCAAATGCTGTGTACTTTTGACTCTCTTTTTAACTGGCACGTGAAAAAATCCTTTTTTGAAATCAAGAACAACAAAAAATTTTCCTTCAGCTAAATCTTCTAAGATTTCCTCTATAAAAGGAAGTGGATCTTATATTATTTTTGCTTTAAGCATTCGATAATCGATACATATTCGATTAGATCCATCTTTTTTCTTTACTAATACTATTGGACTAGCGTAATCTGAATAACTGTGACGTATTATTCCTTCCGAAAGCCAAGTACCTATCTGCTTCTTTACATCTTCCTTTTGTTTTTGCGTTATTCTTCTTGGCTTTTAATAGACTGGGCGATCATCGGCCAACACGATTCTCATTTCAACTAAACTCTTATCTGGTTTACATGGCTTATAGTTATTTATCAAATCTTTTATCTGATTTTTACTTGCGATATAGGTACTATATATCAAGTTATGCATTCGTACAAAAAAAAGTGGAGATACCATTTTCCCATGACACTACGATGGTAGAGAATGCCAAAAAAGTGGGTCCCGGAAGTCCGTCTGTCTGTCAGTCTTTCAGTCTGTCAGTCTGTCAGTCTGTCAGTCTGTCAGTCTGTCAGTCTGTCAGTCTGTCAGTCTGTCAGTCTGTCAGTCTGTCAGTCTGTCAGTCTGTCAGTCTGTCAGTCTGTCAGTCTGTCAGTCTGTCAGTCTGTCAGTCTGTCAGTCTGTCAGTCTGTCAGTCTGTCAGTCTGTCAGTCTGTCAGTCTGTCAGTCTGTCAGTCTGTCAGTCTGTCAGTCTGTCAGTCTGTCAGTCTGTCAGTCTGTCAGTCTGTCAGTCTGTCAGTCTGTCAGTCTGTCAGTCTGTCAGTCTGTCAGTCTGTCTGCATAAGAAGCTACAGCCTAAACGGATGGACCGATTAATGTCAAACTTGGTATCTAGCGTTATTTGGCGACTCTCCAGAGGGGTTTTTGGAATTAATTTTTTTGGAACCAAAAAAAAACGGTACTTGTCATATACCGATTTTAGTAAAATTGATATATTTAAAAAACGGCTTCAACGATTTTGTTTACAAAAATTCAAATGTTAGTTTTAAGTTAAGGTCTATCTTCTAATGAAAAAACTTTTTTTTGAAAATCATTATTAACGGTACCTGCCATAGAACCGTTTTTTTTTCAAATCCTATTTCCTCCGAAACTGCTTATTCGATTTCAACAAAACTTTTTGTGAAGAAGTATTTATATAATTATAATATAACCCAAAAATAAACTTAATTTTTGATTTTTAAAAAAATTTTGAAATTTTTTTTTTTGAAAATTCTAATTTTCGAAAACGGGACATTGAATTTCTTTGAAATTTTGTTTAGAGATGTTGATTAGTGATTTTTACAAAATGGCATACCAATTTTATTTTTAAACTTTTTTTCCCAAAAATTGTTTATTTTGAAATTTTTTTTCTAAAAATGCATCTTAATATATCAATCAAAACTGCATCCTTGTTTTGTGGGGCAGTTTGATTTTAGATTTTATTTCATTTTTCATGAATTTCATTTTTTTTCCAAATTTCTATATAAAAAATCTTAAAAATTTAAGCAACTTTAACTCTAAGAGCAAGTTCGTGCGACCCAGTCGTGCATTTTATTAATTTTGTAATCTGTTATATGATTTAGTTTTGTATCAAGAATTGAATTTAAATCATTCTTTTCTAAGACTTCACCAACTTCGATCTTTGAAATGTTATTTTCTTCTAAAATGAAAGCTTCTGAAATTTTAGATACAGAAATATAACCATTTTGAATGCTAACCTTAGCAACGCTTAAAAAATTCTTTCCTAAAATCATATTATCTGATATCCATTCATCTGGAACGATATGGATTCGGATGGAATAACAATCTTCTCCAATGAAAACATCAAGTAAACACGACCCATGACTACGCTTTGCTTTACCATCGCCAAATCCGAAGAAATTTTCTCCAAGCCCATCGATTGCAGCAGCACCATTCCTCCTCCAAACGCTTTTCTGAATTAACGACACATCCGCTCCCGTATCCACCAAAACATCGTAAACTTCCCCAGCTATCTTAACCTTTACACAAAAGTCTAGTCTGTTAATTCGTTTTACATTTGCATTCGAATTTTAAACTTCTTTCTTTGGACAATTTGTAGAAATATGCCCAAACTCGCTGCATGCAAAACACCTGGCTCCTTTACTTTTGTTTGGACAAACATCTTGGTTATATGATAAAGAACCACAATTCGTACAACGTTTTTGACTCACAAATTTTTTTGAATTATTTGAAAAATTTGCCTTAAAATTTTGAGAATGATTTTGGTTTCTATGACCACTTGAAGTCGGTAGATGACTTTTAATAGTTTCATAAACTAAAAACTTTTTCTTAAGCTCCTCAAAGCTCGTTGCTTCATACAGAACAGTTTTATTCAAAGGGCTTTCTGAAATACCTTGAATAATATAGGATATTAAAGAGATGTCATCGAATGTTCCCTTTATCATACATATGCATACAGATATTTTTGTATAGGATTCCATTTACACACTGTTGCAATGTCTTCAATATCTTTTAGGCAAAGCACAACGTTTTTTCCCGCTTCGCCCGAAAATCTGTCCAACGATTCCTCAACATCTTTAAAAACGAAATGAATGGCCTTCGACATCTTTGCAGCAACTTTTAAATCTTTTTCAACTTCCTTTTTATTTAATTGTTCAATTCCGTCTTCATCAGTTGTATTTGTATCATCAATTTCTTCTTCCGTATCATTTTTTGCTCTTTCCTCTAAAAAAAACTACCAACTCGCATACCTTTACCTATTATATCATTATATAACCTCTCAACTAATTCGGTTTTTAAATTATATCGATATGAAAATTTCAGTTCCTTTAAAATAGTTTGAAGTTCTTTTGTAGTTAATTTATTTAACTCATCCATTCGAAATTCTAAACCTTCCTCCCCATCATAACACTTGCAGCAGCATAGCAAAAAAAAAATTAATTCATATTTAAAGCTTTTTTCTTAGTCATTTTGTTTTGATATTAGATGATAAAAACAAACAAAATTACTCGCATGCGATAAAAAGCTGTTGTTAAAGCTTTCCAAATATCAATTTTTATTACATGCAATAATCTAGCTTAAGACTGGGTTCCCTTTTTCAGCAAAGTCAAATCTCATGTAAAAGCATTTGTGTGTATTAGTGAATGTATTTCGCTCTCTCGCCATCGAATTCTCTGGTTTTTTACTCTCAGGATGTTGGTTATGGTTTTCATTCATTGTCTCTTTGTGAGATCACCATCGCACTCACGCGTGCGGGGTGACATGCAAATGGATGTAGGTATACTACATAGATCTTTATATGGATATGGTGTTTGTGGACGAAAACTGGTTTGAAATTCAATATTTTCATGAAAGATTTCTGGAGTGTATACCTATTTATTTTTGAAATGAAAAAGAAACTTGTTTTCATGTTGCTGTTGTGGATGGCATTTGAGTTTTTTGTGTATCAGAGAAATTTTTTGCATTATAATAATAATTATAGTTGTTCAGCGGAGAAGCAGGTCCACGTAGAGGATTTGTTACGTGGGTGCATTGATATAATATACTTGACAGTATCCTTTGTGAAGTGTCTATAAAAATATGAGTAGATGCGCAGAAGGATTGATTTTTAGGTTCTTGCTCATCTTGAGTTGTTCTTCGTTGAGAAATTTTTTGTCTCGCACTAGCGCGTGTCGGCTGACATGGAAATATATTTACATACAATATATAGAATGTTTAGGTTCTTATGTGTATGTTGTTTGAGGATGGACTCGATATCAATCCAATTTACTTTCAACACCTTTTTAATAAAGATTTTTTTTTAAAGTCACCAATGCAATGAACTCAGTTCGTAACTGAATCGGTTTTGTTTTTTATTTACCTATACCTACATTATTAGGAAACAAAAATAAGGCAGCATTAATAACTAATAAGTTACTTTTTTAAACCTTGAAATTAATTTTTCAATTATGTAATCAAAGTTTAGGGAAGTTTTCAAAAATAATTTTCAAGCTCAACACTTTGAAAAAAAATGATCTATTTTTTCAAACTGATATTTTATTTATAAATTCAGATAGGCATTAGCTACTTTTTTGCTTGTTTCCTCAGTAGGTGTAATTTTAAAAACTTTTTTTTTGCTAAGGAAACATACTGAGCATCTTCACCTATTCAAAACTATTTCTATAAATACCATCAAGTGCATTCTAACCACAAATACACTTATATAACCCTTTACCCATTCCCCCGCGAAAATATAACTATTATACCTACAAACTACAAAAAAAAAACCGAATCCGCAACATATAAACAAAGACAATGAAAAACAATATAAATTGTTAGGAAAAACCTAAGAGTCAACAAGAACAAAACAACCCTTTTTGAAAACCAAAGATAATGATCTTGCAAAAAATATCTACTATCTACCTACTCTCTGCAGCATCTTCATAATTTCATGAATGATATCTGCCTGCCTGAGTGAGGAAATAGGAAACAAAAAAAAAGTATTATGTAAACACAAAAAACAAAAACAAAATATAACGAGAAAATGAGAGCGCAAGAGCAAGTTTTTTTTCAATAAATAGAAAAGAACAGAAAAAAAGAGTTCATCAGCGCCAGCTTATGCGTGGCATTCTTTTGAACTAAATTTGCATGTGTGCGTGATCAATGGAATTTTCAAAGTAAAAAAAGCTAAAATAGACACTTTTTCACCAATTTATATTAAAAATACTGTGAGCAAAAATATATATTTTTTTTTTTAAACTGATTTGAAATATAATGAAAAAAAATAATAAAAATAAATTGTGGATGCTTTGACTGCCCCTTCCTCAAAAACAAAATGCACATATTGGTTTATTAAAATCAAATTTTTAGTGTGTAAATAAAAAAAATATTTTTTTTTGGCAAACGGGTTGCATGAACAACTTTATTAACTTCTCATTAAAAAATACAAAAACATTTTAAAAAATAATCACGCTTTGCCCCACGACTAAAATGCTAAAAAAGTGCATTTTGACACCTTTCCTTCAAATTAACCGTTCAAACTAACTTCAAATTAAATTTTAGAAATTTTATTGGATTCTCCTAATTTCCCTTTATTGTTTTCTTTTTGTTTCATCCAAAAACACTAATAAACGGTAAAGTTATTCTAAGAAGAGTGAGTAAAAAAACATGAAATTACAACAAATTAACGAAGCTTTTTTTCTAATACAAAAAAAAAAAATCTGTTTCGCGTACTGCATGAAAACACATTTGATCATTATAAAACAAAAAAAAAATAAATAAAAAGTTTATAAACAACGGTGCCCCAACCAAAATTCTGATTCAATCTAAATTTGCAGGAAAAAAATCATTTTCGACCCTTATAAAAATCGCACAAGAAATGTTTCTAAAATTTAAATGATGCAAAAATATTCGTACGTTTATTACCTTTTCAAAAAAGTAAGTTTCATAAGATTATCTTATAAACTGCAAAAGTAATACAACAATTAGTCAACCATCTTCCATTAAAATGCTATGGAAACCCCCCCTTAAGCACATGCAAAATAATAATCAAACCAAATTTCACTCAATATATGTAAGTGTGGCTCAAAGCTTTAAGTGAAACGATCTCACCAATTTGTATACACCAGGCATGTCAAACTTGCGGCCCGCGGGCCGCATGCGGCCCACAACTAATTACTTTGCGGCCCGGCCCTGATCAACAAATAAATATGGGACAAAACCAAATAAAATAGTAAATTTTATAAGATCTCGTGGCTTAAATCAGAGAAAGTTATGTGATTTCTTAACGTTAACTAGGAAGCGAATATTCTGAGTTAACCTACAAACGATTTTGGGGCTTTAGATTTTTTTAGTTTTTAATGATAAAAGTCTTTAAACCAGCATGTTTTGCTATCTAAAATGGTTGCAGAGTTTATAGTTCATGATACCTACCCTACCTAGATGTAGCAAAACATTAATTGAGTTAAACTCAAAACTGCGAGTAAAATTCATAATAATAACGAATATGTGAACAAATGCAACATTCAAATGCAAATGTGTATTCAAATGCAACCTAGCTCTTTTGGAACATCAGAAGATAAACCAGGATTTGACGTATCAAAAATACTACGCAAAAAATCTAAACTATAAAATTGAATACGAAAAAGACTTGCAGAATATTTCTTGAAAGACAATTTCTCTTAATTTTTTTCGATTTGTTCCATAAACATAGAATTATTGCCGAATTTGACTCCGAAATAAGTTCCAAATTCGTTGAAATGCCCGATTTTATAAGTATTTTTGTGCACTTGAAAACTGCCATATAAAATCGTTTGCAAATTTCACAGTAGGAACCTGTCGATGCGAGCAGTTATTTTAGTCATTAAGAGGAATGAGTTACCTATAAAATCGTGAACTAACTTTGGTCTGAGAAAAAAATGGTAAATGAAAAAAAAAATAGTTTCCTCATTTTTGCTGTTTTTTTTTACAAAATTGTTTTACATATAAAAATTGTAGCTTAACATGTTCTGCGGCCCACATAAATTTTTATCTCGCTGTTTTGGCCCCTTGTAACCATTGAGTTTGACATGCCTGGTATACACTTATGAGAGTGTGAATTTCATCGGCAATTTTTGATGACACTTTCTCTTATTTTGCTCTCTTTTCTTATTTTTTAAATTATGCACTTTTTATCTGTTCACATGTAACACAATTTTATTTAGTTGAATGTAATGCATGAACTTTTTAGATTTTTAATTTAAAATTATATCTTAGCCTTTTTAATCTTTTAAACTTATCAAAGTGACTTCTCGTTTTTAATTTATTTTGTTTTTATTTAATTAACCACTTTGAATGCTTTTTTTTCATTCTTTTAGATTTTTTTTTTATTTAAACACTAGGTAGGGTATAGTAGGTACAATAATTCTTAGTTTCAACGAAAAAAGTACTTTACGCGGCACTTGTCCATCCCACTTTTGACACCAATTGTAGGGGGAGGGAAAGGATTTAATGAAAAAACAAGACAGAGATTGTAGTTCAAATAGTTTTAATTCACTGATAAAATATTTGTAAATTGTAATTAGGGTTTTAATGTTAATTTTAATAAAATGTTTAAATGTTTATTAAATTTAGAGATTTAATATGAAATTATTAAATTAAACAAATAGATCTTTGCTTTGACTTTTACTTGACTTTCAATTGACTTTAATTTGACTTTACTTTAATTCGCTTTTTTTTTAACTTTGCACAATTCTTTTACCGAACAATTTTTATTTACTTTATTCTGCCTTTTTATACTTTAAATCTTAGACGAATATCTTTACATAAAGATGGAATTATTTGGAATTATTTGAAATGGAAAAAATAGTGTAATTGCCCAAATGTTTGGCTTTAATTTTGGATGTTTTTTGTGTGTACTAAATGTAGCGATCCTATATTTTTTTTTTGTAGTTTCAAGTTATTTTTAAGACCTAGTTACAACAATTATTTAAAAAATGCTCCTTGATTTTGTGTGCTTGATAGAGCCCGTTTTTTGGATTTTATGTAATGTAATGTAATGTAATAATTTATTTGGCTCTGATTATGCCATTTCATTTACATAATTTAACATTGTTAAATAATAATTAATACATTTCAAGATTACAAAAATACATTAATTAATACACAATACAGTTTTTAATTAAGTGATAAAAGAATTTTATATAACAAACTCATGAATATGGGATGATACACTCCGCTTCAACTGAATAAGCACACAAATTTTCAAAGGTATTTTGTCCATTTTTTCCTAAGATTGATCTTTCATGTAACATTTGATGATGTTTACAGTTAGCTTACGATGTTGAGAAACCAAATGAGAAAGAATAATTCTCAAAGTACCGCTATTTTTTTTCGTGTTCGCAGAGTAATTAACAGCACGGATCATTTTAACCCATTAAAAGTCCAAAAGAAACCAACTTTAAACAAGCAACAAAAAGGTATTCGTTTAGAATTTTCTAGACTCCATATGAGCTGGAAAAATGAGTGACGCAAAGTGGTTTTTTTTCATTTGAAAAAGGTCAATTTTGATGGCCCCGATGACTTCAATTATGAATCCATCAAAATTAAACTTTTTCAAATGAGAAAAACCACTTTGCGTCACTCATTTGACTCCGTGCTGTTAATTACTCTGCGGAGTGTTGAAACATTTGCAGAAACACCAGCTTTTTGTTTGATTTTTGCCCCAGAGTCAAATGAATTGGAGGCAGATCTCAAAATTTCTCGTCGATTAACTGCTATTTTTGCCGTTTTTTACCTTAATTCATATTTTTCCTGTACGAACTTTTATTTTTGAGGTACGAATAGGCAACACACTAAAACTCCGATCAATTTTGGTAGCTAAAGCAGACCCGGTCAGTACTTGTTCCGTTAACAAATTAATTTTAGCTCTGTCGACAGTATTCAAAGCTTTTAATCTACTACTTTTTTTTAAATTTTAATTAAATAACAAAATCTCACTGAGAACATTTCAACCTTTGATTTGGTATGCCAAACACCTCAAAACTCTCATAAACAGCGAAGATATTGACCTTGAAAGACCGTGTGTCTATTCAGTTGACGCAAAAAAAAACTGCATTGTCCATATGGGACGCTTTGTAAGCGAACACGAAAAAAAATAGCGGTACTTTGAGAATTATTCTTTCTGATTTGGTTTCTCAACATCGTAAGCTAACTGTAAACATCATCAAATGTTACATGAAAGATCAATCTTAGGAAAAATTGGAAAAAATACCTTTGAAAATTTGTGTGCTTATTCAGTTGAAGCGGAGTGTATAAGTCTTTTGAATTCGTTTATGTTGATTGAAGTTTTTATTTCATTCGGTAGGGCATTGAATGCTTGGTAACCATTATAGAACATGGATCGTTGCGCTCTTGATGTTCTCATTCGCTGAATCATCAGTTCTTCGTTACTTCGCAGATTATAAACAGGATTTGCGTTCATTGCTGATTGGCTTGTCAGATACTCTGGACACATATTGTTTTTTATTTTAAAAATAAATGTCATTGTGAGCATGTATAACCGTTGGTTTATATTGAGTTTAATGCTTCGTGCATTGTTCTTATGTGAGCATAGTGATCGCGGCTTAACAAGATACGCATTGCTTTATTCTGTAATATTTGCAATCCGCTTTTTTGAGACATATTACAAAAATATAGTATTGTAGGGCAATACTCAAAATGGGGTTGAATTATCACATTAAATACCTTTATTGCACTGATCATTGTGAGACTATTTCTAGTTTTGCGCAATACACCTAGTTTTTTCGACACTTTATTACAAATATAGTTTACGTGTTCATTCCATGATAGTTTATTGTCTATTATAACACCGAGATATTTTATATGGGGCACAATTTCAAGGGGACGGTTTTCATCACGGTTTTCAACACATATAATATTGGTATATTGAAGAGCATACATATAGATTTTTCCATATTTAACAAAAGACGATTCATTATCAACCAATTATTGATTGCACAAAGATCTTCATTAAGGTTGGAAACACAAGTTGTCAGATCACTTCCCGAGATACATAGCAGGCCATCATCAGCGAATAGTTTGAGCCACGAATGTTTCAGCACTTTTTCCATATCGTATATATATATTAAAAACAATAGCACACCTAGTAGGGTCCCCTGTGGTATACCTATGCTAACGGACACAGTATCTGAAGTTTTTCCATTAACAATTGTGCCCTTAATTATGAAAGTGGACTAAGTCACTCCTAAAAATGGCCTCAAATCTAGCCTTTAAATAATTATTATTTAAGGGGTAAAGTTTATTTGAAAGCGAAATTGCAATGAACAAACTTCTTTATTGCTCCTCTAGTAGTCCAAGATCCCAGGGCCGCCAGATATTACTTATTTTCTCAAGAAAAAAATGTATAGAATTACGTAGTGCTAGGACATACTATTAGTGTATGAATACTGGCTATCTTGTGCCGACGGCCATTTTACCACTAACAGGTGCTAAAGGTACGAAAAATACGTAGTTACTTTTCTTATTTTCTCAAGGCTGATCCGTCGGATGGGCCTAACACCTTGCCAGACACGCATTTTAGTATACGGGAAAGTTAGATTTTGTTATATGGAGGTCTGGGAAAAAATTTATAACACATTTTGACTTCAGGACTCGAAAGAGTATCAAGACACGAGTCGAAAACCACATTTTGAACAATCGCAGCTAGAGTCATTTGGCCGCCATTTTGTTTTTTTAATAACAATTTCAATTTTTCACATAACTCATGTATTTTTAAATCTACAGAAAAAAAATGTATTGCAAACTTGAAGATAATTTAATTTACTACAATATGTTAAATTACTTTCTTCGATTATACCTTCGGTTTAAGAGTTAGGGTGGTTTTTTTTTGAAACCATATTTTCGTCATCTCTTTTATTTGAGCTTTTTTGAAAATTTACTTGAAGTAAAAGTTGTAGATCTTTTTATTACCTTCAATTAATTAGACACCTTATCAATTAGACACGCTTTGTTATAAAACTCCTTTACAAACATGCTCACGCTGCGCTGGCGCTGATAGACATAGCTAGCATTTGTGCGTGTCTGGCAAGGTGTCAGGCCCATCCGACGGGTCTGGCAGCTTACAAACATTTATTGAATTAGTTCCCTGAGTATCATATATAAAAATGAAGCTTGAGAAAATAAGTAAAGTTAAACTATTTTTTTCAAAGCTTTAAGGTGTCTGGCAAAAAAAAGGCTGTCGGAATGGGACTGGCAGTGTTAGTTATACGATTTTGTTCTTGTCTGAGTGCAACCTACACGCCTAGGTTGTTGTTACATCTAATGCAAATTACCCTGTACTAGAATATTTTTCCTATATTAAAAAATTGCAACCTTTTTGAAGTTTTTTTCCTACAGATCAAAAACGGACTGTCAAATCAAAAATAATTGAAGGTAATAAAAAGATCTACAACTTTTACTTCAAGTTAATTTTCAAAAAAGCTCAAATAAAAGAGATATGACGAAAATATGGTTTAAAAAAAAAAACCACCATAACTCTTAAACCGAAGGTATAATCGAAAAAAGTAATTTAACATATATTGTAGTAAATTAAATTATCTTCAAGTTTGCAATACATTTTTTTTTCTGTAGATTTAAAAATACATGAGTTATGTGAAAAATTGAAATTTTTATTAAAAAAACAAAATGGCAGCCAAATGACTCTAGATGCGATTGTTCAAAATGTGGTTTTCGACTCGTGTCTTGATACTCTTTCGAGTCCTGAAGTCAAAATGTGTTATAAATTTTTTCCCAGACCTCCATATAACAAAATCTAACTTTCCCGTATACTAAAATGCGTGTCTGGCAGATGTTAGGCCCATCCGGCGGGTCTGGCAGTTTACAAAAATTAATGTATTAGTTCCCTGAGTATCATATATAAAAATCAAGCCTTGAGAAAATAAGAAAAGTAACTACGTATTTTTCGTACCTTTAGCACCTGTTAGTGGTAAAATGGCCGTCGGCACAAGATAGCCAGTATCCATACACTAATAGTATGTCCTAGCACTACGTAATTCCATACATTTTTTTCTTGAGAAAATAAGTAATGTCTGGCGGCCCTGGGATCTTGCTCTATAGTGATTTCATAAAAGAAATATAATTAAATCGTTATAAGAAAATTATTATGTAAGTTTTTCTTTAAACAATGCAAAAAGTGGGGTTGGGTGTAAGTTATCATGGCAGAAGATATCATGGGACAAGATATCGCACGCAACTTATCATGGGACATGTGATCATAAGGTTCGATTGCAACAAAATATTCATTTTGAGTTCATTCTAAAAAAAGAGGAGGTGACTTTCAAGAAAAGACTCTTGTTGGTGGTTGTTTTTCTTTATTTTTTATTTTTGAGGTTTAGGTTTATTTTTTTTTAGACGGAATTTTGCGTTGATTGATATGTGCGAAAGGTGTTTGGTTTTTTGCAATTTTTTTGTGTGTTTTTTTATGAAGAGAATGAGAAGTATGTAGGGACATAGTTTTTTTTATCTTCTATATAGGATGTGATTATGTACCTTACGGCTTTTTTATGAATTTAGGGTGTGTGGTCTATGTGGTTTTCGTGGGAAGGAAAGACGTATGGTGTATTAAGTATAACTATATAGAGCGAGGGAGAAAAAAATGTGTCAAGATCTTTATTCTTGCTTTTTTTTGCATGAACAAAATGAGAGGTAACATATGTATATAAGTAGGGATATACTGATTTTTTTTGCATTGTTTTCTTTTCTATGTGGGTTATTGCAAATATTTTTTTATGATTTTGGGGTGTGTGGCTTAGAAAAAAATCATTCGAGACGTATGGTGTGGTGTCTATTGTGTATATATAGAGTGAGGGAGAGAAAAATGTGCCAAGATCTTTATTCTTGCTTTTTTTTTGGCATGCAGAAAATTATATGGGTACATAAAACATTACATAGAAAGGGATATACCTACCTACCTGTTGTTGATTGGATTATTGCAATTATTCTTTTTATGAATATGGGGTTTGTTTGTTTATGGTTTAGGTTTTTTTTAATTCGGTGACGTATGGTGGCAAGTGTGTGGTTATATTAGGATAATGAGAAGAGAGGCAGAGAGGGAAAGATAGTTTCCTATGTGCAAAGATTTTGATTCAATTGGTTTGGTTGATTGTAGGTAGGTAGGTACATAGCATAGGTAGGTAATTCTTTTCTGTTAACGCGAAAGGGATTTTGTGATTTGATTTTTTTATGCTGAACAGAATGAGATGTAGCATGAAGGTAGGTACCTAGTTAGGTGTGTAGGTACTTATATAGTTAATGCTCTTGTTTAATGATTCAAGTGATAAATAAATTAAATATTAAAAAATTAATCATTTTATAAAAGTTTTAGTGAATCGAAACTTAAGCATTTAAGTTCAACATAAATCTTTCTGTGACAGTTTAGGCAGAGGAAAAAGTAGAGAATAAGAGTTTATGTTCAACATAAATTATTAAAGTTACCATTCAGCAAATGACCCTTAATCGTTAAGAATGATGATAGGTAGTTGGCATCCGTAATAGGGTTAGGGTTGTCTGGTAGGTACCTATACTAGTTTTTTAATTGGTTGATGAGAGAGAGGAATAAAAAACTATCGTAGATAGATAGGTACCTACTGTTAAGACTAAGAATAGGCACCAATCGGCAAAAATATTTTTAATGGTTTAACCCTTTCGAACCCAAGCTATGAAAATCAATATTAAAAAATGTTTTTTCGGTATTATCGGGTCAAAAACCGCAACTACGAGATATGAATAGCAAAAAGTTATTTTCCAAAATAATAAATAGCAAAACTAATGTGTTATTCTCATGTTACATGTAAGTAACATGCACTGCCTATGACCACCAAAAAACGTCGGAGAACTGAGAAAATAACTTTTTATGAATCTATAATGTATGCTACTTCTTCTTAGCAAAAAAGTAAAACACTTTCTGCATTAACATTTTTTATAGGTTTCATTTTTTCAAAATTATGCCCATGTATAAAAAAGTTTTTTTTTGCAAAAAAATGTGAATTTCAGTCCCTTTTTCGATTAAAAAAATTTAAAGGTAGGTAGGTATGATATTTGACTAACTTTTTGTAATAATCCAATAACTAGGCATTATTATCTTTCAATTAAGCCATCGAAACCTAAAAAATTGTTTAATTTAATATTTTTGTAAGAATTTTTAAAAAAATGTTACATGAGAGTAACGCTGGGTCCGAAAGGGTTAAAAGAAGGTATAACAAGAAAAATGTAAAATAGGTTGGTAATAAGAATAACGGACAAAAAATGAAAATGGCTTTTTGTGTAGGTAGCCATATCCCTTCGTAATATAGACATTATAGGTACCTAGGTAGGTATTGTACAATGAAAACTAGTTGGCCTTGGATTTCTGTCTTTCAAACATTAATACAAAATCTGTCGTGTGTCCAATAGAATATATATAATAGAATATATATAGTCTTGTGTCCTATGGAAAAAAAAGAAACATGTAGCTAGGTAAGTGTGTTCCACTTTACAAGGCAAAACAAAAAAAATTAACCATATAAATCATTAGTTCCCCACCTATTATTTTCGCAGACACATCAATACCTACCAACATATGTGCTGAAAGTCTTAAGGGGTCTGGTCATCCTGATTTTTTTTTTTCTTTTTTTTTATTTAGCTTAAATTAACCCCCTAACTATAACGAACATTTTAATACCTTTTGCGTATCGAAACACTCAAAATTGACGAAGTAAAAGGCATTTTTCGACAGGAATATTGAGCCAATTAGAGCGGTGGACTCCATATTTATTTTACAATTATCTCGAAACTACATTTTTGACCGGATGCCATCGAGATCTCGGAAACTATCCGTCCGATTGCTTTCAAATTTTTACTGAATATTTTTGAAAGCGAAGTATTTTTTTGATAACATAATAAGGTAGCTTTTTTTTAATAATTTTTTGCTTCAAAAATCTTGGTAAAAAAAATGAAAAAAATTGTTTTTCTGCTCGCCATAATTTTTCTAATGGTCCAAATAAAAAAATATTCCGGCTCACAGTTTCGGATTTATTAATTCAAAAACAAAAAAATGAATATTTCGGTCCACCAGGGTGCTCAGACCCCTTAAGTTTTGGGAAGAGGGCGCTCATCGGCTTTGAAGTATCAGATTTTGTAACACCTATTATCTGATGGTATCGTAATTAGACATGTCTTGGAGTTGGAAAAAACGATTAGTTTACAAGGGCCCCATAACCCAGTTAACAAATTTCATCTTTTTTTCGTGCCGAGTTACACATTTTGAATTCATAAATTCTTTTTTTAATTTTGAAAAAAAAAAAAATAAATTAACTAACGGTTTTTATAAAAACGAAAGGCATATCATGAAAAACTATAGGTACCTACCTACTAAATCAAAACTAACTTCACCAAAACTTCATTTTTTTTTAAGTATGGGCACCTGCCTAGAACAACATTCAAGTAAAAACTTTGAGATAAAAACCTGATATTTTACGTATTTAATACATAAATAACAAGATTTTAAATCCGGAACAACGAAAATTTGAAATCCAAAAAATTGGACCACCCTAATGTAGGTAATTATCTACCGACCTTATAAAATATAGTAGGTGCAGGTAAAATAGTATCTATTTAAAATCAAATAAAAAAAAATTGTTACACTCTTGAAACTTGCCAAAAAGTTTGCTTTTGGGATAAGAACCAAGGATAAAAAAGTCTATAAAAAAAATTTAATTAAAGGGTGTTTTTTTCGCGGACAAGAGGGAGGCAGTGGCGTATCCAGAAAAAAATTTGGAGGGGACTGGAAATTTTTTTCAAATTCGTCTGTTTTTTTTTTTTGTTACCTCATAACTTTGGATTGAGTGAACCAATTTTGATAATTCTTTTTGTATTGGAAAGCTGGGGGCTGCAATTTGGTCCCATTTCAACTTCGTTCAGTTCTGGCCATAGAAACTTATAGAAAAACAATAAAACCCAGTTTTGATGCATGGAACTCAGTTTTGTTTTTTGATAAAAATGATTATTTTTATTCATCTTTTATCGACAAAACAATTAAAATAGGTATAAGTTTTGATAATATTTTGTCAAAAAATTGCAGATTTATTGAAAAAGGCACTAAATTCACGAACAGAAACAAAGTGATAAACAAAGATATTGGAAACAAAATTTTTTTTATATCTCAAAATCTTAGTGGTCAACATTAAACATCAATAAGAATTTCAATGAAAATTAGTTTTTGAGACTTTTACGTCCTGCATTCATTTGCCGAAAGTGAAATTCTCACTCATTTAAATTTTTTTTATCGAATTCAATTCACTTTGTTTCTGTTCGTGAATTTAGTGCCTTTTTCAATGAATCTGCAATTTTTTGACAAAATATTATCAAAACTTATACCTATTTTAATTGTTTTGTCGATAAAAGATGAATAAAAATAATCATTTTTATCAAAAAACAAAACTGAGTTCCATGCATCAAAACTGGGTTTTATTGTTTTTCTATAAGTTTCTATGGCCAGAACTGAACGAAGTTGAAATGGGACCAAATTGCAGCCCCCAGCTTTCCAATACAAAAAGAATTATCAAAATTGGTTCACTCAATCCAAAGTTATGAGGTAACAAAAAAAAAAACAGACGAATTTGAAAAAAATTTCCAGTCCCCTCCAAATTTTTTTCTGGATACGCCACTGCCTCCCTCTTGTCCGCGAAAAAAACACCCTTTAATTAAATTTTTTTTATAGACTTTTTTATCCTTGGTTCTTATCCCAAAAGCAAACTTTTTGGCAAGTTTCAAGAGTGTAACAATTTTTTTTTATTTGATTTTAAATAGATACTATTTTACCTGCACCTACTATATTTTATAAGGTCGGTAGATAATTACCTACATTAGGGTGGTCCAATTTTTTGGATTTCAAATTTTCGTTGTTCCGGATTTAAAATCTTGTTATTTATGTATTAAATACGTAAAATATCAGGTTTTTATCTCAAAGTTTTTACTTGAATGTTGTTCTAGGCAGGTGCCCATACTTAAAAAAAAATGAAGTTTTGGTGAAGTTAGTTTTGATTTAGTAGGTAGGTACCTATAGTTTTTCATGATATGCCTTTCGTTTTTATAAAAACCGTTAGTTAATTTATTTTTTTTTTTTCAAAATTAAAAAAAGAATTTATGAATTCAAAATGTGTAACTCGGCACGAAAAAAAGATGAAATTTGTTAACTGGGTTATGGGGCCCTTGTAAACTAATCGTTTTTTCCAACTCCAAGACATGTCTAATTACGATACCATCAGATAATAGGTGTTACAAAATCTGATACTTCAAAGCCGATGAGCGCCCTCTTCCCAAAACTTAAGGGGTCTGAGCACCCTGGTGGACCGAAATATTCATTTTTTTGTTTTTGAATTAATAAATCCGAAACTGTGAGCCGGAATATTTTTTTATTTGGACCATTAGAAAAATTATGGCGAGCAGAAAAACAATTTTTTTCATTTTTTTTACCAAGATTTTTGAAGCAAAAAATTATTAAAAAAAAGCTACCTTATTATGTTATCAAAAAAATACTTCGCTTTCAAAAATATTCAGTAAAAATTTGAAAGCAATCGGACGGATAGTTTCCGAGATCTCGATGGCATCCGGTCAAAAATGTAGTTTCGAGATAATTGTAAAATAAATATGGAGTCCACCGCTCTAATTGACTCAATATTCCTGTCGAAAAATGCCTTTTACTTCGTCAATTTTGAGTGTTTCGATACGCAAAAGGTATTAAAATGTTCGTTATAGTTAGGGGGTTAATTTAAGCTAAATAAAAAAAAAGAAAAAAAAATCAGGATGACCAGACCCCTTAAGACTTTCAGCACATATGTTGGTAGGTATTGATGTGTCTGCGAAAATAATAGGTGGGGAACTAATGATTTATATGGTTAATTTTTTTTTTTTTTTGCCTTGTAAAGTGGAACACACTTACCTAGCTACATGTTTCTTTTTTTTCCATAGGACACAAGACTATATATATTCTATTATATATATTCTATTGGACACACGACAGATTTTGTATTAATGTTTGAAAGACAGAAATCCAAGGCCAACTAGTTTTCATTGTACAATACCTACCTAGGTACCTATAATGTCTATATTACGAAGGGATATGGCTACCTACACAAAAAGCCATTTTCATTTTTTGTCCGTTATTCTTATTACCAACCTATTTTACATTTTTCTTGTTATACCTTCTTTTAACCCTTTCGGACCCAGCGTTACTCTCATGTAACATTTTTTTAAAAATTCTTACAAAAATATTAAATTAAACAATTTTTTAGGTTTCGATGGCTTAATTGAAAGATAATAATGCCTAGTTATTGGATTATTACAAAAAGTTAGTCAAATATCATACCTACCTACCTTTAAATTTTTTTAATCGAAAAAGGGACTGAAATTCACATTTTTTTGCAAAAAAAAACTTTTTTATACATGGGCATAATTTTGAAAAAATGAAACCTATAAAAAATGTTAATGCAGAAAGTGTTTTACTTTTTTGCTAAGAAGAAGTAGCATACATTATAGATTCATAAAAAGTTATTTTCTCAGTTCTCCGACGTTTTTTGGTGGTCATAGGCAGTGCATGTTACTTACATGTAACATGAGAATAACACATTAGTTTTGCTATTTATTATTTTGGAAAATAACTTTTTGCTATTCATATCTCGTAGTTGCGATGTTTTTGACCCGATAATACCGAAAAAACATTTTTTAATATTAATTTTCATAGCTTGGGTTCGAAAGGGTTAAACCATTAAAAATATTTTTGCCGATTGGTGCCTATTCTTAGTCTTAACAGTAGGTACCTATCTATCTACGATAGTTTTTTATTCCTCTCTCTCATCAACCAATTAAAAAACTAGTATAGGTACCTACCAGACAACCCTAACCCTATTACGGATGCCAACTACCTATCATCATTCTTAACGATTAAGGGTCATTTGCTGAATGGTAACTTTAATAATTTATGTTGAACATAAACTCTTATTCTCTACTTTTTCCTCTGCCTAAACTGTCACAGAAAGATTTATGTTGAACTTAAATGCTTAAGTTTCGATTCACTAAAACTTTTATAAAATGATTAATTTTTTAATATTTAATTTATTTATCACTTGAATCATTAAACAAGAGCATTAACTATATAAGTACCTACACACCTAACTAGGTACCTACCTTCATGCTACATCTCATTCTGTTCAGCATAAAAAAATCAAATCACAAAATCCCTTTCGCGTTAACAGAAAAGAATTACCTACCTATGCTATGTACCTACCTACCTACAATCAACCAAACCAATTGAATCAAAATCTTTGCACATAGGAAACTATCTTTCCCTCTCTGCCTCTCTTCTCATTATCCTAATATAACCACACACTTGCCACCATACGTCACCGAATTAAAAAAAACCTAAACCATAAACAAACAAACCCCATATTCATAAAAAGAATAATTGCAATAATCCAATCAACAACAGGTAGGTAGGTATATCCCTTTCTATGTAATGTTTTATGTACCCATATAATTTTCTGCATGCCAAAAAAAAAGCAAGAATAAAGATCTTGGCACATTTTTCTCTCCCTCACTCTATATATACACAATAGACACCACACCATACGTCTCGAATGATTTTTTTCTAAGCCACACACCCCAAAATCATAAAAAAATATTTGCAATAACCCACATAGAAAAGAAAACAATGCAAAAAAAATCAGTATATCCCTACTTATATACATATGTTACCTCTCATTTTGTTCATGCAAAAAAAAGCAAGAATAAAGATCTTGACACATTTTTTTCTCCCTCGCTCTATATAGTTATACTTAATACACCATACGTCTTTCCTTCCCACGAAAACCACCTAGACCACACACCCTAAATTCATAAAAAAGCCGTAAGGTACATAATCACATCCTATATAGAAGATACAAAAAACTATGTCCCTACCTACTTCTCATTCCCTTCATAAAAAAACACACAAAAAAATTGCAAAAAACCAAACACCTTTCGCACATATCAATCAACGCAAAATTCCGTCTAAAAAAAAATAAACCTAAACCTCAAAAATAAAAAATAAATAAAGAAAAACAATCACCAAATAGAAGTCCTTCCAAAAAAGGAGGAGTCAAATAGAATGAACTAAAAATGAATTTGTTCGAATCAAACCGTATGATCATGATCAGTTGCGTCATGATAGGTTGCTCATGATAACTTGTCGTATGATGTCTCATGATAGCTTGTCCCATGATAACCTGGGGTGACCCCCAAAAAGTGACTTAGTCCACTTTCATAATCATGGGCACAATTGTTCTTTGAGTTCTACCTTCAAGGAAACTATTAAACCATGCATGTTCCGTATTTCTTACACCTATTTTAGACAACTTTTGCAACAGAATACATATATTAATAGTTTCAAATGCACGTTTTAGGTCAATAAACACAGCTATGATCACATTTTTCTTATCAATTTCAGATTTCCATTTATTTACAACAAAGTTTATACTCCAGTCAAAGCGTCGGAAAAGAGGGCCTAACCTTGCGCACAGCGGCACTGTCAGTTTTTATTTCATGGATCGATTGGGGTGAATTTGAAAGGCTTAACCCCAATTTCTCACCACCTGATCATTCTTTTTAGCGGAGTTATTCTCAAAAATGCAATTTTTGGGATATTTTACTTTTAAGCTAATATCTTTGCTTCACTTTGTCGTAGACCAAAAAATAAACATTCATTCTCTTCCTTATAATATTTTCTATTGTTGTATGTAATTTCATTGTATTTTAGTGAGTTACTAAAAAATGGCAGCCAGTTGAACTCAAATTCTAGTAGTTAAAAAACACATTTTCGTTTTTATTTCGAAAAAAGTTTATATTATGGTTAACATTTTTCTAACCTATTTTGTAGCCCTATTCATGTCCTGCATTTTAAAGAAAAAATCAGCCGTTTATCACCAAAGATGGCCGAGACGTTTATAAATGAAAAATATCGTTTTTTGGGAATAACTCGGCTTCAGGATGTCCTACATCAAAAAATAAAGCTATTAATTGTTTGTCACAACATTTTCTATCGATTTAATGCACATTATTTTTGTTGAAACAAATAAAAATAAGTAATATTAAGTCAAAGTCGTTCTTTTGTTTAGCAAACTCTTGCCTTATTATTTTGTAAACGGTGCAAGTATTGGCACAATAGTATTTAAAATACTATTGTTGTCCTTCAAATTATCTACAATTTAAAAAAAAAATAGCTCTCTACGACCCACGGGAGCCGAGTTTTAAATGCAGGACATGAATAGGGCTACAAAATAGGTTAGAAAAATGTTAACCATAATATAAACTTTTTTCGAAATAAAAACGAAAATGTGTTTTTTAACTACTAGAATTTGAATTCAACTGGCTGCCATTTTGTAGTAACTCACTCAAATACAATGAAATTACATACAACAATAGAAAATATTATAAGAAAGAGAATGTATGTTTATTTTTTGGTCTACGACAAAGTGGAGCAAAGATATTAGCTTACAAGTAAAATATCTCAAAAATTGCATTTTTGTGAATAACTCCGCTAAAAGGAATGATCAGGTGGTGAGAAATTGGGGTTAAGCCTTTCAAATGTACCCCTATCGATCCATGAAATAAAAACTGACAGCGCCTCTGGGCGCAAGGTCAAATGACGCTTTGACTGGAGTATTATGCACGTTTCACAAGAATGTTTTGCACGAAAACCAGACTGGTTAACAGACAATATATTTTCACTGGTAATATGTTCTTGAAGTTATCGCATTACTATTTTTTTCTAACACCTTCTCGTATACTGGAACCATATTTATTGGGCGAAAATCCTAACAACTTCTTGCATCAGGTATCTTCGGTGTTGGAACAATAAGGGATTCCTTTCACGTAGTGGGGAATATGCCCGAGGCAAGAGATGTATTAATGATTCGCAAAAGATCTGGTAAAACATATTGGAGAACCTCCATCAATTAATATTAGCAATAAAATCCAAAATAACCGGCTCTATCAAGCACACAAAATCAAGAACTTTTTAAATAATTATTGTTACTAAGTCTTAAACAAAAATAACTTAAAACTACAAAAATAAATTTTTAATTCTTACACATTTTTGACTAAAACAAAAAAACACATTTTTTTAGAGATTTTACCTGGTGCAGGTTTTCCTAAATATCATAAAATCTATGAGTTTTCTGGCAAACTTGTAAACAACTTTTTTGTTCATTATTGTTTTCTTCTTAAAATACATTTTTAAAACACTTTGTTTATTATACATTTATCGAAGAAAATCGGTCCCAAAGTCAAAAATTATCATGGGCAAGAAAAAAATAATTCCCTTTAAAAATTAATATCTTAATATAATAAAAAAGATATTAACATTTTTTAAATGCAGTTACAAAGAATAACATGTATATCATTAATCGAATAACGAACACAAAGCTAATCATTTATCAGGATTAATGATTACATTTTGTAATCAGTAATCATTATTCGCTTTCAAACTACTGATTTTGTCAACACTGATGTCAATTGATTGAGTGTGTAAGGACCACAATTGAAAATTCAACCCAATTCTCCCAAATCAAAATAAAAACCATAGACTTAGAGTTACCACGTTCATCCCAAATACCGCAAATATTAATTCACGAAAGAGGAGAATCGAAATATACTTACTTCGCCAATGCTATCATCGCTAAATGAATTTTTATCGATCTCCTGCATAACGTCAAATAAGCTATCATTTTTTGATGACGACAACTTGCTTGATATTTTCTGTTTTGTATGGTTTGTTAAAGATGTATTTTTCTGTGGTTCAACTAAAGCTTTTAAATTTAATAATCTGTAAAGAAGAAAACATTGTCACATGAAAGTCGAAAAACTGAAAATTACCTTTCGATTTCCTTTTCCTGTGCATCTTCTTCAATACTTTCATCTTGTTTTGATTTCTTTGATTCAAACGACTCTGAAGATACTACAGAATCTCTATTTTCCTTATCACTTTCATTTGTAACATTTTCCATATTTTTTCTATCAGTTTTTACTGTTGATTTGTCTGATGTTAATGATGATGATGATGACGAGCATTGCCTTCGAATTAGAGACCTCTTAGGTATTGTTCCTTTTTTTATATTATCGTCTGTGATTTGTTCGAAATCATCACTTTCATGTCTTGAAAGACTTTCCAAACTTCCATTGAATGGAGATATTTCATCAGTGTCATCTGAATCCGAATTAAAATATTTCGTTTTCTTTGAAGGTTTTTTCAATATCGAAGATTTGTTGCTAGATTTTGGACTATCAAAGAAATATTGCTCTTCTGATTTTTTATATTCAGCTTCTAGCTCAATAAGGGTTTTATCCATATAGGATAAATTAGATGAATCAGAATCGTTTGACGATTCCAATAAATGTCGTTTATCTGAGGCATTCATTTTACGTAGATTTTTCTTTGAAATAATTTGTTCAGTTTGAATAGATGAATCCTTAAACAAAACAGAAGATATAATTCTTTTATGTTCTCCAAGCTTCAATGAAAAAAAATTTTCCATACTAAAATCATCCTTTTCAGTAAAATTCAAACAATCTTCTCTCAATTGTTCGGCAAACTTAAGAAGTTCTTTGACTGAAGGTAAAACAGTATGTGCATGTGTGGCTTTCAAGATATCGCTTTCAACAAATTCGTCATTTGTGTTTTTAGGCAATGAACTGCTATCAATTGTTAAATTATTTACAAAAGAACATGTGTCTACTGGTAAGTCGTCAGTAAAAGACTGACTGTTTATTGGTAGCGCATAATCAAAGGATCTACCGTCATTAGGGTTCATTGTTTTTAAATCTTCTGTTAGAACTGGGCAGACCGTGCTCTGTTTTCCAGGGACATATTTTTCAACTTTTATTTCTGTTTTTGATTCTGACTCTTTACATGAGACGTCATTGTCTTCTGCTAAAATCAATTGTTTTTCCTTTTCTTTTGTATTTTTGAAGTTAGGATCGTAAGTATATTCAACTTTGGTAATAATAAGATCATTGGATTGTACGCTAGCTTTTATATCTTGTTCTATTTGCTTGTTATCGTTTATATCATCCTCTCCTTTTCCTAAAATCATCTCTATCTGTTTGTTCAGTTCGGACATTTCATCATCTAAGGAGTTCTTTTCATCAACACTGTCGAACTGTCCAAGAACTGATGGTAACACAATATGAGCATCTTCCCTTTCCATTTTTATAAAAGTACTCAACTCGTCCTTTAAGTCGGAGTCAAGAACATCATCTAATATTTGATCAGTTGAATCTTTAGTTTTGTGTAAATATTGTTCTTCCAAGCTCTCAATTTTGGAAGATTCTTTCACATACAAGTTAAACACATCTTTTAGTTTATCACTAATCAAATCATAATCAGTTACTTTACTCAACAAAGTTAAAACACTATCAATCAATATTTCTACTTGGGATTCGGAGATGGTAGAAAAATTTGAAGCTGCATTCAAATTGGTTAACTGAACGAAATCGATGAGATTTTGGCGGACATCTCGTGAATACCTATCCTCACTAGATATATAATTATGATCATTTATAACAGACCTCAGAATAGGATCTTTTATTTCTTCATATGTGTAATTCCTTTCAAATGAAGGGTATTTTTCTTTAACTGGATACATTTTAAGTGCATCAGATTCATCCAGACCTTTTAAGTTTGCCAAGATGCCATCGAATACTTCCCTTTCAGATATTGTATTGGCTATAAGAAAATAGAAACGTAATTGATTAGAAGATTTTCGTTTTGATTGATTTATATTAACTTAAGCTCGATTCCTTATTAAGGTCCATTTTTATAACAAAAAATGTCAGATCGTTTGTAATTTAAAATTCATTTCTTTTTCTATGACCTGTGAGCACAAATAAGTTTTTTGTTGTCGAATTTTTTCTTCAAAAATACATGTTCTACAAACAAAGTTGGTATCATAACTACGTTTGTATGATTGGATTGAGAGATCACATTTAATCCGGATTGGCTTTGAAACGTCACCCTTCAAGCAAGAAAACGGAGTTCAGAAAAGACACCCCGACCTCCGACCGCGAAAGACGGGGTTGCACTCACACACTTGCAACTTTTTGTATATGAACACGAAGTCGAAGGAGAAATCGTCGTGAAAAAACCAATACATATAAAGTCGGCTCCGCGGTGATTCTAATTTCCATACTAATTTGAGCCGCCTTCGGACCAGTTTCTGCCTCGAAGTCGGACTCAGCTCCGCCTGAGGCAGAGCGGATTTGGACCGAGGTCGGACCTGTTTGCTTGAAGGGCAGTGTCGAAGAAAAAAAAAACAACAGAAACCCTTCAAGCAAACAAGTCCGACCTCGGTTCGAATTCGCTCCACCTCAGGCGGAGCTGAGTCCGACTTCGGCTCAGAAACGGGTCCGAAGGCGGCTCAAATTAGTATGGAAATTATAATCACCGCAGAGCCGACTTTATATGTATTGGTTTTTTCACCACGATTTCTCCTTCGACTTTGTTTTCATACACAAAAAGTTGCAAGTGTGTGAGTGCAACCCCGCTTTTCTCGGACGGAGTGTCTTTTCTGAACTCCGTTTTCTTGCTTGGAGGGAACAAAAACTTTTGACATTTCAATTCGGAGGAATTGATTTGATTTGATTGGTTGTTTTTTTCTTGTACCTCTTTAATAAACAGTTAATATGATAGAAAGAAAAAAGACAAATACAGATTGTTAAAAAGCCCAATAGGGAAGTTCGAACATTTGTCCTTGTCTTCTCTTTCTTTTTACAGTTACCATTTTGACGTTTTAAACTCGGCGAAAACCAAAACAAACCAGCAACAACAAACCAACAAAACAAAAATAGCAAAAAGTACAGCAAGAAATATTTAATTTTAAATTCCGCAATTTTTTCGATTTTTAGACACTAAATAAAGTTATAGTAGAACGTTATAACCAAAAAACACTTGAAATCGATTTGTATGAGTTTTTTTTTACAAAAAACAGTTCTTTAAAATTGCGCGCGTCCTTGAAAAATTTGGTTTGTTTTGGTCTTCACCCGGTTTAGGAGATATTTTTTTTATTTTCTTTTGTTCGTTTGGTACTGACAGATGAGCGAAATTCCGAATTGATATTTCGATCAAAATTCAGATCAACGAAGATGACAATTATTGGGCTTTTAAGCCAAACGTCAGCGTCGAAGAAAAAAACAAAAAAAAAACTTTTGACATTTCAATTCTAAGAAAAGTGGCGTATATGCTAAGAATAATAAGTGTGTTTTTTATTACCACCGGTCTTAACTGGACAAAAAAAAACACCTCGGGGCTTAACCTGAAATTTTGGCAGCACTGTATATTGAATGTTCCGAAAACAGCAGACTCAACACAAATTTAGAGTTGTCATATTTTTCGCTTTCACGTTTTTCTTGTATTTTTCGTGTATGTTTTACAAAAGCCGTTTTTTATTATTCCACATGATCCATATATGTAGATCATTAATTAACACGAAGTACAACAACTACATGAGATCTTGCTTTTTATCAGGATCACGAATCGTGATCTTGCTTTTCATCAGGATCACGAATCGTGATCTTACTTTTCATCAGGATCACGAATCGTGATCTTACTTTTCATCAGGATCACGATTCGTGATCTCATGATCTCATGGAGTTGTTGTTGTTTAATCACTCTTAATAATTTTCTTAAATTTTTGTATTAAAAAAATTTGATTAGAATAATTCGAAAAATAAAACTCAACCACTTAGTTTGAAAAGTATAAATCGTTATAATATTTTATTTTTGTCATAAGACCTATGGTACAATCGAAAATGCTCCTCGGGAACTACAACCGAGAGCGTTTCAAATCATGTATCAGTCTAAGTAGGAACAATCTCAGGTTAATCAGTGGGCTCCTCACTGGCTACTGTAAGTTAAGAAGGCACCTACATATTTTGGGTTTAGTAAATAGTGCAATATGTAGATTCTGTAGCGAAGAAGAAGAAACACCAGACCACATCCTGGGTAGTTGCAATGCACTAATACACCAAATATCAATCAATCAAATCAATCAATGGTACAGCCGATTCGTACAGTCAAATCATCAATTTATTAGCTTTAAAAAAAGTAGCTCAATTGTGAAATGTAATTTATAAGCATTGCCCAATGTATAAACTAGTACTATTATTTGCTACTTTTGTACTTTCGTACATTCTCCCGCCTCAAATTGATGTAAAATGACGATCTCACATATTAGATTGGATGAGTAAAAAATCGCTCCGTCTAAACGCCATTCAAAAATGATGTATAAAAACGCTGTCTTTGGCATCACTTTTCAGGCACTGTATTGCCGACCCATGTTGTTGACGGATAACAGCTGTTGGTTTTATCCCATTCGTTTGTCTCATTACATGGAAAGAGAGAGAGATTAATGAAATATTTACAACAACATATAAAAAACAATAGGTGTGTTTTTTATTACCACCGGTCTTAACTGGACAAAAAAAACGCCTCGGGGCTTAACCTGAAATCTTGGCAGCACTGTATATTGAATGCTCCGAAAACAGCCGACACAACAAAAATTTAGAGTTGTCATATTTTTCGCTTTCGTCATTTTCTTGTATTTTTCATGTATATTTTACAAAGAGATACAAAAATGTATGCTAGCAAAACTATTTTAATACATTTTGTCCTTCCAAACGTGAGTTTTCACGTTTTTAAACAAATTCTAAACAATTTATGAAAAAATTAGTTTGGTAGCACAGATTTAAAACTCTTCAAAAAGTTTAGCCCAGAGAAATCTCCGGGCTAAACAACTAAGCCCAAGGGGCTAAGGTGTTGTTGTATTTAACATGTAAATTGCTTAGCCCAGACTGCTTTTTTTTTTTTCCAGTTAAGACCGGTTGTAATAAAAAACACACCTAATATCAACACGAGACAAAAAAATGTGTTTGTGTACTACGATATAGAAACAACATATACCGCTGCAATATTTGCAGTTAGTTTACTCTCGTGTTCGATTTGTGCTTGTGCATCGGTTAATTTTTTATTCATTTAATTCGATGTTCGTTGTTCTTCGGTTGTGCGGTTTGTCGTTTTGTTCTTTTAATTAGAATTTTGATTTTAATTGTGCGAATTGAATTTGTTTGTAAAGCATTAATTATGTGTTATTATTATTGGATAATCATTGTGCAGGTAAGTGTTTTTTGATTGTTGATTGACGAATTGATTGATTTAATATTATTTCGAATAGGTGAATTGAACGCGGGCGCATTATTTTTCGGTTTTAACCCTCTACCGCATACCAACCCATATATGGTTTATCGATTTCATATCGATTTATTTCCGTTATATTGCACCAAATGTCAAAAAGAAAAATCTATAATAAAACTACGTCTATTTTTCTATAGGGGTATTCACGATCTGGTGCAACAGGTCTAGCAAAAGTGTAAAATTTTATTTTTTTACAATAGATCGTGAACGCACCTCTTCTTATCTATAGTAAATATTGAATGGAATCCATGATATGATTATATCAGCTTCACTCTTTTTTTTTACGGAGTTGTCTTTCCACCGATGCTTCTTCTTTTTTTTCAATTTTTTTATAAATTCATTCTTTGTTGTGTTCGGGTTAATTTATTTTCACATATTACATCAAAAGAAACAAAATAAAAAGAATAAGAATAAAAAAGATAAACTGTTCATCATGGGCGACACGCGACGGCGAGCTGCCATCTGTCAAAAAAATTTTACACCATTGTATTTTTATTTTGCAATAGGGTTAGGGTATAGCAAAAGTGCAAGACCATTGTAAAATTTCAATCCATATATTTTGTTGTTGTAGTGTTGCAAGATTTTACACTTTTGCACTTTTGCAATGATACAAGACCAGTTGCATCGGATCGTGAATACCCCTTATAATAAATCGGTTTTTATTATCAGTAAGAGAGTCGTGATTCTGAAATAAATTCATTGTTTCAAGAGCAAGTGTAAAGCGCAAATCAGTGAATAAAAGTGTGTACTTTTCCGGTGTTTTTTTATAATAAACAAGTAAGTTGCATCCAATTAAAAATAAGTTTCATATGTATTTATTATACTTTTATATGTTTACGAAGTTTGTTTTTTGTTTTTATAATAATTTTTGTCTTTTTTTGGCATTTTTCCAAAACACCATATATGGGTTATCATGCGTTGGCGACATACATGACTGATTTTTGTACGATTTATATTTTTTTTTGAAAAATGAATTCGAAGACTTTCTATAGAAAAAATAAGTGTGTAAATGCTATAACTCGTGATGGCTTTCGAAGTGATGATGATCTAGCTTCAGATTCTGGCTCTTTTGATGTTAAACAAGCCATCTCCGAGCACTTATATGCAAATTTTTAAAACCTACAATGTCACGAAAAAGAGGACGACCTTCAACTTTATCAGGTGATCAAAGCAGAGATGAAACAAAACAAAGGGGAGGGGGTTATACAAGTCACGGAAGTCCATCTCCATCTTTTCCCGAAACTTCAATTCACTCACAACAACCAAGGGCAAAAGTCGTTGAATTCAGTGCCAACTGGAAACATCGACCATATCCCTGAATGGCAAAAAAAAACACCAATATGTCAAATTTGTGGACTGAAAACGTACACAATGTGTAGAAAATGGAATGTGTTCTTCTGCTACAATGATAAAAGAAAGAGTTTGAATAAATTCCATGAATAAGAAAAGTCCATTGTAATAAAAACATACTTTACAAAACATACCTTGAATGCATACTAAACCATATATGGGTTATTAATTTTTTGTTGGAAATCACCTTGCTGCATACTAACCCATCTATGGTTTATGTTTCCAAAAATTTATATATATGTAAAAAAATAAAACTTTTTATGTAATACCTTTTTTTAACCCCTAATAAAGCTAAAAAATTGTAAAAAAAAATTTTATATCACTTCGATCATAATTCATGCAGTAGAGGGTTAATTAAATGATCGCGATGTGTGCATGAATTGTGTGTGTGTAAAATTGAATTAATTAAAAATAAAAAAATATTATTTATTTCATGATTATGATCGGCGCGTATATATACCCTTTTAAATATATGGCGTGATTATTTCTTATATATTCCTTTGCATATATATGTATATAAAAAATATGTACCGAATAAATAGTGGGGTGAAGCTTTTGTAGCAAAGCTTTCAACTTTCATTTCAAGTGTTTTTCGCGAAGTTTATTTCAAATTGAGTTTGTCGAGTGATTGAATTAAAGCTTAAAGAGTGATTAAATTAAAGCTTTGAGTTGAGTGTAATATTTTGATTGTGGTGAATTACACAAACTTGGTGAATTAAATGAATTTGACATTTCAATGTTTGTTTTGATTTCGTGAATTTATTTCGACGAATTATTCGATTTGATTTGTTGATAAGTGGTTGATTTTTTTTTTTTTTAATTTTGATTTTGATTTGTTTTCGATTTAAATTAATGATGAATTTGTTTAATTTAAATGAAAATTGAATTAAATTGATTTCGATTATGTTTATTGAATATGATGAAATGTGAATTGAATTAAAAGTGTATTAATTAAATTCTTGATAAGATTTTTTTTTGAATTATCATTTCATAAATTTATTGATCCATTTTGTTGTGTTGTGAAAATTACAGTGAATTTTAATATTAAAATGAATTTAATTAATTTTATTGTATTTTGTTTTATGTTAATAAAATGATGAATAAATTTATTTTTAAATTTTATTATTTTGTTTGAAATTTTTATTTTTGTCGTTTAGCTTTGACGTTTGCTGTGCTTCAAGCTGTTGACAACTATGTGGACGATGTTTTTGCTCAGTTTGGAGCGTAATTTAATAAATTTTGTTGTATATTTTCGTGGTTTTAAATTTAATAATTTTACATGAAATGTAAATTAAAGGCTTGCGTTGTTGCAGAGTTTATTTAATTATTAAAATTTAAAAAGTTAACGAAATTTTACATGATTTGTTGAAGTTTAATAATATTTTGGAAATAAAATTTATTTTCAATAATTTTATGTTGTGTTAAATTTTTAAATAAAGATGATTGAAATGAAATTTATTTGTTTTCATTGTTGATTTTTATAAAAATGATGATTTTTTTATTAGGTTTTTTATTGAAATGTTGGGTTTTGATGAATGATTTTATTGAGTTTTGGTTGAAATGTTTAATGATATTTTATTTGAATGTTGATTGATGGTGATTATTTAAATAATCGCAGCTTGCTCTGATGTTTTATTCGAATGTTGATCGTTTTGTTTGTTGATTGTTGTTTTATTGGACGGTAGCATACAAATCTTTGCAATCGGCCGTTTTATTTGTTCGGATTTTGTTTTTACGGTGACAACGCGAACAAGTCCGTCCGACCCGCAATGTGTGCCTTCAATTCGCGCAAGATTCCAAAACGTTGATGGAAGACGCTCATCTTTGAGAAGAACCAAGTCTCCTATCTTTGGCATTTCTTTTATTTGAGTCCATTTTGGACGTTGTTGTAGCCTAGACAGGTACTCCGAGTTCCATTTTTGCCAGAATTCTTCAGTTATCTTTTGAATTCGTTTCCATCGGTCGAGATGTGTGACATCGTTTCTTATGTCCGCTTGTGGAATTGCGTGTAGCGATTCACCAACTAGGAAATGCGCAGGGGTGAGCGCATTTAAATCGTCGAGGCTATCAGAGAGCGGGCATAGGGGTCTCGAATTCAGAAACGCTTCTATTTGAGCTAGAAGCGTCGCGAGCTCCTCGAAAGTTAGCCGCTCAGTTCCGACAACGCGTTTTAGATGGTATTTGACCGATTTCACTCCAGCTTCCCATAAGCCACCGAAGTGAGGGGAAGCAGGAGGAATAAAATGCCAATTAGTACCATGATTTGCAATTGTTTCGGCGATTCCGGAAATTCAAAGACCTCTAGATGGTAACGGACCCATAGCGCAAAATACGCATTTCGGGTGGGTCGTATTAGGGAAAGTTCCAGTGGAAAATCCACGGCAAGTTCGAAGCTTCGTTCAAACTCACGAGCTATGCATGCAAGTGGAGAGGTTTTTTGTAATGGAGGAAATGCCGTTCCCAACATATGAAACCCTGGACAATATTGCTTGTGAAGAACATTTTACCGAACACACCATACGTCTCCCAGATGGACGTTACCAGGTAGAATTGCCCTTCAAAGATGGAGGTCATCCAGTAATGGGTTTTAGCCGACAAAATGCTTTTCGGCGATTTGTTTCCAATCATGTTTCGCTTCTTTTAGCATCTTGGCTAGTTCGTTATTTGCACCGACAAAATTTGTTCCGCAATCGCTGTAAATATGCGAGCAATTTCCTCTTCTGGCAATAAAACGCCGGAAAGCTGCCAAAAACGCTTGGGTGGCTAAATCTGACACCACTTCTAAATGAATGGCTTTGGTTGCCAAGCAAATAAAAATGGCGAAATATCCTTTCAGGATTTTTGCACCGCGAGCCTTCCAAGATTTTATTTCGATAGGCCCCGCGTAGTCGACACCAGTATGGCTGAACGGTCGGGACATACGAACTCGGGCTGAAGGTAAATTTCCCATAAGTTGTTGCATTTCAGCTGCCTTTTGTCTATAACAAGAGATGCACCTATGCAGTTGATGTTTGACGCTTCGCCTTATCTGGCCAATCCAGTATTTTTGTCGAATGAAGCTAATCATTTGCTGCATACCGCCATGAAAAGTGTTTTTGTGAGCATCTCGAACCACCAACCTTGTTAAATGGTGGTTGTTTTGAAGAAGTATTGGATGCTGTGCATTGTAAGATAGAAGAGAATTTTCTAAACGCCCTCCTACTCGGAAGAAGAACGTCGATCCATACTACTCGGAGAATCCCATCAACATCGATGAATGGATTCAAAGCACGTAAGTGTTTTGGGATTTGTTTTTGCTTGATTTGCTCGATTTCATTCTCGAACATTTCCTTTTGTGCCGCTTTGATAATTAGTAAGTGAGCCAAATCTAATTCCCATGCTTGTAATGGGCCGGTGATAATGCCGTATAACTTAGGTCGACATTTAATGATAAATCGAACCGAAGTAGCAATGACTCGTACGACCTTGAGAAGACTCGAAGAATTGAGGATAGCCTGGAGCACATTATCGCTATCTATTAAGTGAGTGGCAAGGACCTTGATGGATCGACGTTCTTCTTCAGGATCAACCTCGGCAGGCTGAGTTGGAGACTCGAAATTCCATTGAGAACGCAGAAATTTAGGACCAAACCACCAATTGTCCAACCCTTGAATTTCCGATGGAAATACACCTCTGGATGCCATATCGGATGGGTTATGATGCGTTGAAACATGTCCCCAGCAATTGATACCAATTAGCAGTTGAATTTCCGATACACGATTGGAAACGTAAGTGGTCCACTTCGCAGGAATAGCTCGTATCCAAGCCAGAGCAATAGTGGAATCTGTCCACGCGTACATCTTTATATCGGGCATGCCCAAAACCTCCTTGGTGTACTGCAACAATTGTGCTACTAAAACTGCGCCACAAAGTTCAAGGCGAGGAAGAGTTATAGTTCGTTGGCTGGGTGCTACTCTTGTTTTTGCCAAAAGCAGATTGGTATGGATTTTACCTTCGCTATCCAAGACACGAACATAAACAGCTGCTCCGTACGCCTTCATCGACGCATCACAAAAGCCATGAAGCTCGATAGCTTTGTTTGTTGGACTCATGTGTATCCATCTTGGAATTCGTAGCTTTTCTATGAGAGGAAGTTCTCGTTGAAAAGCTTCCCACTCATTTTTCAATGTTGCTGGAACAGGTTCATCCCAGTCACAACCTAGCTCCCAGAGTCTCTGCATCATAATTTTTTCCGTGATAATGCATGGTGATATCCAGCCAAGTGGGTCGAATAACTTGGCGATGGTTGACAAAATCGATCGTTTGGTGGTGACTTCTGCTGAAGGTTGAAGATTTTGGTATGAAAAGCAATCGTCCATGGGGAACCATTTGATGCCTAGGGTTTTCACGTGGTTGGACAAGTTAATGGGAAGCTCAAAATCTAGCTCTCGGTCATGGGCAGGAATGTCTTCGACGAGATCTCTCACATTGCTTGTCCATTTTGGCAAGTTGAACCCCGCTGTTGCCAAAAGTTGCCTTGCTTCATCGCGTTTTTTCCGCGCCTCTTCAATTGAATCTGCACCACTAATCAGATCATCAACATACATGTCCTCTCGGACAACCTTCGCCCCCTCCGGGAAGTTGTGTTGCTCGTCATCAGCTACCTTCTTTAAAATCTTGATGGCAAGATATGGTGCGCTTGCGGTGCCAAAAGTGACGGTATACATTTTGAATATTTTTAAAGGTGCTGTATTCTGCTCTCTCCACATCACAAGCTGATAATATCGGTCTGGGAAACTAACCAAAATTTGCCGGTACATCTTCTCGATGTCGGCCGTAAAGGTGATTCGGTGAGTCCGCCATCTTAGAACGAGATCGATGATGCTCGTCTGCAATCTTGGACCCACAAGTAGACGGTCGTTGAGGGATTTCCCATCCGAAGCTCGTGAAGCTGCGTCAAACACTACCCTCAGCTTGGTTGTGGAGCTAGCATCCTTAAAAACTGTATGATTTGGAAGAAAATAGTGGTACGGTGTTGCTAAAACCGCATCGTTTTCTGCTATCTCTTCCATATGATGGAGGTCGACATATTCCTTCATGCATTTTGTGTAGTCGGCGGCAAGTTTCGGGTCTGCAGCAAGTTTCTTCTCCAGAGCTAAGAATCGCCGAAAAGCATTTTGTCGGCTAAAACCCATTACTGGATGACCTCCATCTTTGAAGGGCAATTCTACCTGGTAACGTCCATCTGGGAGACGTATGGTGTGTTCGGTAAAATGTTCTTCACAAGCAATATTGTCCAGGGTTTCATATGTTGGGAACGGCATTTCCTCCATTACAAAAAACCTCTCCACTTGCATGCATAGCTCGTGAGTTTGAACGAAGCTTCGAACTTGCCGTGGATTTTCCACTGGAACTTTCCCTAATACGACCCACCCGAAATGCGTATTTTGCGCTATGGGTCCGTTACCATCTAGAGGTCTTTGAATTTCCGGAAGGAATATTTGGGCGCAAACATCGCTTCCTAAGAGTAAATCGATGGGAGCGGGCTCAAAGAAATAGGGATCGGCTAATGAGAGCTCCTTTAGGTGGTTCCATTTGCCGGATATCACTCGTTGGGTCGGGAGATGGCCAGTCAGTGACTTGAAGATATACGCCTGTATGGCAATCTCGAATGTCGAATGGCGGGATGCAAGATGTAAATCGACGGAGAATTGCGTTTTGCCACTGCTGACCAACCCTAACCCAGACACTTCGACAAAGGTACGCCGCTTTTCCAGCTTCAGCAGTTGTGCAGCGGATTCCGTGATGAATGAAGTTTCTGAGCCGGTGTCAATCAGAGCACGTAAGAGGCGAGTTCTGCCGTCTGCATCTCGGGCCTTCACAACTGCTGTCGCCAGAAGCACCTGGTGAGTTTGCACTTGACCATGCGACGTGTGGTAATTAAAAGTTTGTGTGGATGGTTGATCTACCGTTGGCTGGAACTCAGGTGAGTACGTGTTGACAGAAGCCTGGAATGTGTTGGAACTGGTAGTTCTTGGCTGAGAAGCTGTTCCAGCTGTCCCAGCTACTGTCGCAGCAGCTCCTGATGTGCCAGCTTTATTATGTTGTTGGTGATGGTGTTGTTGTCGTTGTAGTTGTTGTTGTGGTTGTTGTTGTTGTTGCGTGTGTTGTTGTTGTTGCGTTTGTTGTTGTTGTTGCGTGTGTTGTTGTTGATGTAACGAGTTGTAGTGCAGAAGTGAGTGGTGTCTTTGTTGGCAGAAATGACAGCAGCTGAAACTGTAGCAGTCCTTGATCATATGTCCATATGAAAGGCAGTTTTCACAAACCTTTAGTCTATGAATGACATCTCTTCGTCCTGAGTAGTCCGTTTCAGGAACTGCTGGCACCGCCACAACGAATGCTGACCCTGATTGCACAGTTTGCATACAAGACGTTCCGCAGGTGATGTCTTCGGTGCTAATTTGGATGACTGCTTGGCCGTTTGCTTGACATGAAAAGCTTTCGTTTTTTGAGGTTGGAAACGTAGGTTGGAACGGTAGAGCTTGGCAATTTTTGAAGAAGAAACCATATCAGCACGATGTCCCATGAAGACACTGGTACTTTCATGTTCTCAAGAGCAAGAACACACTCTCTGGTGGTATACAAAAAGTCCCTAATACCCGAAGCAGTTTCCCGTGGCAAGGAAGGTTGACCAAAAAGGGCTTGCATCTGAATGTGCACCAGAATGCATTTATGGTCATACCTCTCCTCCAGAAGCTTCCAAGCTTTATCATAGCTTGCAGCCTCCACCGACAGATTTTGCAAAAACCGATGAGCATCCCCAACCAAGCAAGATTGCAAAAAATGTAACTTATCGATATCATCAATACTAGTGTTATTGTGCACAAGGGACTGAAACCTATCATGAAAATCCCGCCAAGCCACATACGACCCATTAAATTTAGGCAAATCTAATCTTGGCAATCGAATCGCTGAATGTGATGATGAAGCCGCTGAAAAATTTGTCGGAGCCATCGTTTTTGTCTCATTTGAAGCTACCGACTTCGCCCTTTCCACTGCCTCAACCAACTCTGCTTCATATTCTAAATATATTTCATAGATTTGGTCGTACACCACTAGCAAATCTTCTTTTTTCAAACCTTCCTCCAACTTGCCCCCACCGATTATTGCCTCGTGGTATATTTTGGACGTAGCCATATCAGCCTCGAGCTTAGCAAGACGAACCGAGGAGTATGCTGCAGTTTTGCGCTCTTTAGGGGCTTTTTTGAAATTCACAAGATCCTTACTTATCTTGGTGAGAACTCCTTTCTGTAACTCCCCATATTTATAATAACTTGCTTCAGTCATATTTATTATTTTTATTACAGAAACAATAAAAAGATGAAATGACAAGTTTACAACACGTACAACGACTTATACTCCAGTCAAAGCGTCATTTGACCTTGCGATGAGAGGCACTGTCTGTTTTTATTTCATGGATCGATGGGGGTATATTTAAAAGGCTTAAACCCCATTTCTCACCACCTGATCATTCTTTTTAGCGGAGTTATTCACAAAAATGCATTTTTTGGGATATTTTACTTCTAAGCTAATATCTTTGCTCCAGATTATCGTGTTTTCGCACCGGTTTTGCATGCGTTCATTTATCAATAGCTCGGCCATCTTTGGTGATAAAGAGCTGATTTTTTCTGTAAAATGCAGGACATGAACAGGGCTACAAAATAGGTTAGAAAAATGTCAATCATGACATAAGCTTTTTTCGAAATAATGACAAAAATGTGTTTTTTAACAACAAGAATTTGACTTTAAATGGCTGCCATTTTATATTTACTCACTCAAATACAATGAAATTACATACAACGATAGAAAATATTATAAGGAAGAGAATGTATGTTTATTTTTTGGTCTGCGATAATCTGGAGCAAAGATATTAGCTTAGAAGTAAAATATCCCAAAAAATGCATTTTTGTGAATAACTCCGCTAAAAAGAATGATCAGGTGGTGAGAAATTGGGTTTAAGTCTTTTAAATATACCCCCATCGATCCATGAAATAAAAACAGACAGTGCCTCTCATCGCAAGGTGAGGCCCTTTTTTCCGACGCTTTGACTGGAGTATTACTGCTTGTCTTTTTTTTTTTTTTTAACAACACACTGCACACATGAAATTGTTTGTTTAAAAAAAAATTTTATTTTAAAAATGTTTATTTAAATTATTTAATTGTTTTAAGTTCTTTTTAAGGCTCGAAGGACCAAAATGTTTAATCACTCTTAATAATTTTCTTAAATTTTTGTATTAAAAAAATTTGATTAGAATAATTCGAAAAATAAAACTCAACCACTTAGTTTGAAAAGTATAAATCGTTATAATATTTTATTTTTGTCATAAGACCTATGGTACAGCCGATTCGTACAGTCAAATCATCAATTTATTAGCTTTAAAAAAAGTAGCTCAATTGTGGAATGTAATTTATAAGCATTGCCCAATGTATAATTTAGTACTATTATTTGCTACTTTTGTACTTTCGTACAGTTGTAATACGTGTAAATTAATGATCTATATGGATGAAGTGGGATAATAAAAAACGGCTACAGATATACAAGAATGAATGCTAGCAAAAATAGTTTAATACATTTTATCATTCCAAACGTCAGTTTTCACTTTTGTAAGTAAATTCTAAACAATTTCTGAAATAGTTAGCTTGGTAGCACCGATTTAAAACTGTTCAAAAAGTTAAGCCCAAAGAAGTCTCCGGGCTAAACAACTAAGCCCAAAGGGCTAAAGTGTTGTTGCATTTAACATGTAAATTGCTTAGCCCAGACTGCGTTTTTTTTGTCCAGTTAAGACCGGTTGTAATAAAAAACACACCTAATGTCGTTTTCCAAAATTCAAAAAGTGTCACTCCTAGATATATAATTACTCCCAAAAGGAGTGATTTCAAATTCCAAAATTGAAAAAGGAGTGAATTTTTGGAGTGAATTCTTCACTCCCAAAATTTTGAATTAGTGACGGAGTGATTACCAATAGGTTAGGTTAGGTTGAACGGGGTGATAATCCGACAAGTCGAGTTATCCCACTCGGATCTCGATGGATCCATTGTGATCCCCAGGGTTAGGGTGGGCAGGAGTGAGGATGGGTAAGGGAAGGGTTTAGGGAATTACGGGTTGGAGTTAGTGTTGTGGGCCTCCCTGAACCATCCTGAAATTTGGATAAATTTCATTATGTTTTTCAGTGGCAAGGACGAGACGTCATCTAACTCATCGAAGAAGTAATCTCCGAGAGTTGTTTTCCTACTTTTTGCTAAGCTGGGGCATTCACAAAGGAAGTGGTATGAGCCCTCCTCCGCCTCTTCGTCTTGACACCCTCTACATAAGTCTGATGAGACAATACCCATCCTACTCATGTGGGTTCCCATTGAGTTGTGACCCGTAAGGATACCAATCAATAGGGACAACTGAGGCCTGCTTAGCTTAAGTATGGTTTCAGTTTTGTTCTTAGAAATGGTCGGCCACAGATTTCTTGAAACACGACAGGTTTCAAGAGCTGACCATCTATCGTTTGCAGAGTTCAAGAAGCTTTGCTTTATTCTGCTTTTTTCGTGTTCCATTGGCATAAGCACCCATGAAGCTGTTTGGCACGGATCAAGTGTTGATCCTGTTTTGGCCAATTCATCTGCCCTTTCATTCCCCTGTATATCACGATGTCCTGGGACCCATCGAAGGGTAACTATGTTCGTTGTGTTTAGGGACCTTAGTGCCTTGCGACACTGGTCAACTAGTTTGGACTTCGTGACAATAGAGGAAATGGCTTTAATTGCTGCCTGGCTGTCTATAAAGATATCAATATTTTTGTTCATTAAATTGAGTGCGGAGAGTATGTTTGCTGCTTCGCAAACTGCAAAAACTTCCGCTTGAAAAACACTACAGAAGTCAGGGAGTTTCAGTGATTTGTTTATGGGAGGGTTATCTGAAAAGATGCCTGACCCTACGCCTAGGTCTGATTTAGACCCGTCAGTGAAAACCGAGACATTATCTGTAATAATGACCCTGTTTGACTCCCAGAGTTCCCTTGTAGGGAAGTCTGTAAGCGCTACTGGGTTGAAATCATTGAATGGAAGATTATAGTCAGTTTGAATGTTACTTGCAACATAGTTCAATATTGTTTTATGACCCAAGAGGCCCCCTTTCCAGTTCTTGCCCTCCTTCAAACGAAGGGCACTTATGGCCGCCGATTCCTTTGTAAAAAGGTCGATGGGGGCAAGTGAAAGGAATGTTTCTAGGGCTGATGTGGGTGTAGTTCTCATGGCACTAGTGGTACCTATACACGCGAGTCTTTGAATTTTGGTCATAATTTTAAGGTTGACTGTTTTATCTAGGGCTGGCCACCAGACCAGGCATGCATACGTCAGAATAGGCCTTATAATGGCTGTATACATCCAATGAATCGTTTTGGGATTGGGCCCCCATTTTTTACCAAAAATTCTACTACAGGTGTAAAAGGCAATAGAAGCTTTCTTTTCACGTTCCTTTATATTTTCTTTCCAATTAAGTTTTCTATCAATTATCAACCCAAGATATTTGGCTTTACCAGTGATGGTAAGAGGAGTCCCATTTATTGTGGGAGGGTTAATATTTGGGATATTTCTTTTCCTAGTAAATAATACTAGTTCTGTTTTAAGTGGGTTTACATTGAGACCGCAGCCTGAGGCCCAGTTGTTGAGCTTGTTAAGGGCTGTTTGAAGAAGATCTCGCAGGGTCGGAACAAATTTGCCCGAGGCCATGATGATAATGTCGTCGGCATAAGCCACAACTTTAACACCGTTTTGGCTAAGCTTGGTTAAGATCTGGTTAACAACTAAGAGCCAGAGTAGGGGTGATAGGACTCCTCCTTGTGGAGTTCCCCTACAAGTTCTTACCTTCAGCTTGCTGCTACCCATTTCTGCATTTACAAGTCTAGTTTGAAGCATCGAATCAATCCAGTTTGACAGATTTGAATCGACACCGCTGGTGTCTAGGGCTTGCCGTATGGCTGCATTTTCAACATTGTTGAAGGCCCCTTCAATGTCTAGGAATGCTCCCAGAGTGAATTCTTTGTGGTGGATTGAATGTTCGATCGTACCCACAACTTCATGTAATGCCGTCTCAACAGATTTGCCCTTCATATATGCATGTTGGGCCTGTGAGAGAACATTGTCGTCGATTTTAAACCGAATGTGCGTTTCAATTAGTCTTTCTAAGGTCTTTAAAAGAAAGGAAGATAGGCTAATCGGCCTGAAGTCTTTAGGTTCCGTGTGGGAAGGCTTACCAGCTTTGGGAATGAAGATTACTTTAACTTCTCTCCAACTAGAGGGAACATAAGTTGTGTTTAAACAACCTCTAAAAATGTCCGTAAGGATTGGGACTAACAAGTCTTTAGAGCTTTGTAACATGATTGGAATTATTCCATCAGGCCCTGGAGACTTGAAAGCTGAGAAAGAATCAATGGCCCATGCCACTTTTCTATTGTCTACTATTTGGGTACCTATATTGTTGTTTATTATATTGGGACCATTTTCATCAAGAGTTGTGACCTTGTCACAGCCTGGGAAATGAGTGCGCATAAGTAATTCGATAGTTTCAGAGCTAGATTCTGTCCAGGTTTCATCTGGGCATTTTAGGAAGCCCGGAGGGGAATAGACCTTTGACATAACTTTTCTGAGCCTAGCTGCATCGTTTGTGGACTCGATGTCGGTGCAGAATTGCCGCCAGGCTGCTCTTTTGGCATAGGTAGTTCGGTTTTTATATGCGTTTTTGCTGATTTTGAAGAGATCCCAATCAGCTGGATTGTTACTGTATTTAGCTCTATTGTAAAGCCTCCTAGAATGTAGCCTCAAAATGGAAAGCTCGTTAGACCACCATACGGGGTTGAGCTTTCTTTTAGCTTTGGGCAAGGGGCAAGAGCTTTCGTACGCTTTAATTATATCTGATGTAAATTCAATTACAAGTTTTTCTATAGCTGAGCTGTCTAATAGAGGTTGACTAACATATTGGCCCAACGATGAGGCCTTAATTTTACTATTATAGGCTTCCCAGTTAGTTTTCCTAGGATTTCTAAGGGGTTTGGGGCTTACAGCATCATGTCTTATTTGGAATGTTAACATTCTATGGTCTGAGAATGTAACATTACTTGACACATTCCAGTTACTTATCTCAATAGAGTTAGAGTTCGTGGAAAGTGTCACGTCTAGTACTTCTTTTCTGATTTTTGTAATGAAGGTTGGTTCATTACCTCTGTTGTGTATCACCATATTGTTTTTAATAATAAATTCAAAAAGTGACTCACCTCTTGTGTTTGTATCTGTACTGCCCCATTGCAGATGGTGGGCATTTGCATCACAGCCTGCCAGAAGATCCCAACCTTTCTTACCAACTTCTGCTACCAACTCGGTGAACGCTGCTGATGGTGGAGGCCCCGGTGAATCACCTGGCATATAGACGGATGTTATGATCAGGGGCTGGGCCCCGTCTCTTTCACATTTGACCGTCGTCATATCAGCGCTACAATGGGGGGATAGAAGAAAAAGATTTAAAATTTTTTTCGCTACTATACATGTACGATAGTTACCTTCAGTAGGCCCTTTTTTGCAATAAATAATGAAATCTTTGGATTTAAGTCCGCAGATGTTACCGCTGTTGATCCACGGCTCTTGCACCAGGGCGATGTCTATATTATTTTTTGACATAAATGAGGTTAGGGTGGCAGATGCCAACTTGCTGTGTTGCAGATTGAGTTGCAACACTTTCATATTTTTGTTTTTAGTTATTGTTGTTGTTATTTTGCAAGTTGGCTGCCGTTACCGGTCTCACCTTTACCGCATTTATGCCAAATCTCAAAAGGAAGTCTAAAGATGGTAACATAGCCATGGTTTCATGGTTGAGCATGATGATTGCTTCCCGACCTGATTTTGTAGGTGCCTCCATTTGCATGACTTTCCAGTCTGCACTGGGGAGGCTTGGGTTTTGCGCTCTTAGGTACCTTTCAAGGGTGGTCTCGTCGATATTGGGGCCCGGTACGTTAATACGGACTTTGGGTCTGGTGGGGAGGTCATCTTTAAGAGCAACGCTAAGCGTAACTCCGTCCAATAACCCCTTCATGCAGCCCACTTTATCTCTGAGCCAGTTCAGGGTAGGTTCACCGCAACAGGCAAGAACCTTGAAGCCTTTTACTGTCGATAGTGGCCCGAAGGTTGGAACGAAACCTGTAGAGGCAAGTATCTCTTCGTTGACGAATTCAAGAAGCTTAACCTCCACTTGTGACCACTGTTCGTTGGTTAGTTTCCCTTCTGGGCTCCCTGCATTGATAACTGCCGCCTGAATATTTATGGGTGTTTGGGCACTGTTTGCCGACTTATATTTCTTGGGGTCAGTTTCTTTAGGGGACGACGTGTCGTTTTGCCTACCTCTCTTTTGGCGATTGCTTTCACCAGCATCTTGGACCCTAGAGTGTTTGGGACCGTTTTCCGGTATCACCCTTGGGTTGCTGGCTGCAGCTGCTTTTGAGGTGGAGGCGCGATGTTGGTCATTTTTCTTTTCTTTTTTCTTTTCTTTTGTGTCGCTTGGGGCTTCGTTTTTAGCATCGAACTTCGCAAGAAGTTTGCGGGCCCAACTCAATCTTTTCCAATCTCGCAGACACAATTTCTTCTGATCACCACTGCCATATCTTCGTACGGTTCTCCTCGCATTATCGATCTTTTTGAGATCTGGAGTTGGCTCCCCTACCTTATTCTGCTTATTTGGATGCACCTTTCCTTTATGAGTCGATATAGGCCCTTTTGGGCATCGCTGTTCGGGTCCGGTGTTTCTCAGCACCTTTGTGGGGTCTGAGCCATCCTTACAGACTTTGGTAGGTTCACTATTCCTTTTGTCCGGAGTCGACGTGACTTTGGCTCCTGTCAATGACAGGGTTTTGGCCAAAGTTTTGTCTAGTGGGTTGTCAATGTCCATGCCCATCGCAGGGTTTTCTGCCACTGTGACATCTGCGTCCGAGCTGTCTGAACTGGGTAGGGATTGAAAGACGTCGTCATTGAGAATACGATTCTCTTCATCCGACGACATCTCTCTCTCCCCAGTTCCCACAGTTTCGTCCTCAGTGTTGGTGAGGTTCATGAGATACGCAGAGAATATCTCATCAACCCCACCGGCAGTAGGCCTGCTACAGGATGGAGCGCCAATAGTTCCTGATTGTTTTAAGTTTTTGTTTGTTGTCACTGGCGACTTAGTTTTATTCAAAACCAAGCCCTCGCCGGCAGCCGTGACATCTGCCGACACTTGAGTGAATATCCCCACTCGATTTTTATCTACTTCTTCAACTTTATCCATAATTGTTCATTAATTTAGATAACATCTCTGTTTTTGGTTTTCTTAGTTTGTTTGGTCCTACAGCTGGGTTGCTGGAGTGCCAAACGTAAGCCCCCCCACCACGACAAGGTGAAAACCTGGGGGGGGTGATTACCAATACTTCTACATTTATCTTCATGGCCTACATGTCAAATTCTTGGGTGGCTGTTTTAAATGTTTTTGTGAACAAAATTACATTTGTTTACCTATTAAAAAAATCAATAAAGTATTGAAAAAAAATCAATAAAAGTGAATTTAAATGATTGTATGTCTCTATTTCTAAATTCAATGCCAAGTTTCAACAAAAATACAAAGTACTTGCTATTTGGCATTACTTATATTGGCAGTTGGCACAATCTTTCATTCAAAAATTCAAATAACGTACGTTTTGATTTTCTTTAAATGGAAGAACTAATTGAATTCATTAAAAAAATAACCATCTTGTTTTGTTTTATAAGTTCAATTATTTCTTCCATTTTGACCGCTTAGAGCCAGTTGTACAAACGTGGTTCATCCTCGGATCAACGTTTGAACTCGGTTCAACTCATTTGCAGTGTTGTACAATCGAGGTTCAGGTTTAACCCACTGCTGAACCACGATCAGAAGTTACCCACCGATATTGGTGGGTTAGCAGTGGTTCAGCCATGGATCAGATGATTTTTAGTGGAAAAAATGTTGCTTTCTCACTTTAATCTGAATTTTTTGACAGTTCGGCTAATAGGTGGTGGAAATGAATGTGGTTCTCCCAAATGATTGAGGTGTTTTTTTATTTGTTTTTCCATGTTTTTGTGATGCTAAATAATAAATAAAATAATAACACAGCTTTTATCAGCTTAATTTATTTTTTTAATACTTTATTAGTTTTTTTTCTTATAAATATATACAATTTTCTGCCCAAAAAAAAACAAAAATAAATAAACAATATAAAAAGGCACCCAAGAATCCTCATTCTCCTGATTAGTCCACTAATGAATGCATAATCCGGCCGCCATTAGATTAGAAGGGGCAAAACTTTATTTTTGTGTATTTTATTGCCAATTACAATTAATAGATGAGGTTTTAGTTATATTAAGAAGACGAAACATTTTCACGCACTTGTGCTTTATAAAATAAGCACAACTGACAGTGACATTAGGTATATATATACTAAAATTTTCTTGTATATAAACCTGAACTGGGGTTCAGCTGACTCTCACTTGATCCACAACTGTACAACCCACTCAAAGTTGAATCTGGTTCAAGAGTTAACTCGAGTTCAGCTGATCAATTTTTTTTTGCCCCCATCCATGGCGGTAAGCCTTGTCTTGGCGGATGGGCTTACGGTGACTACTACTATGAAGCTGAGAGCTATGCGATCGCAAAACTTGTTTTCGCAGAAAGGCCTCCCATGGTCGACAGGTCGAAGCGGAGTAGGTTGTTGCTACTAATTACCCCCCCCCCCCCCCCAACAAAGGAGTGTTCCCACCAAGGCACTTCCAACAAATGACGGTAGCGGAAGAATTCTTTTTAGAATCAACGGTAGATTCACTATTCACAGATGGTGAACACCTTATACGAGCTACTCAGACATATTCAGAGCACAGGTCTATAAGGAGCGGCTTAGCCAACCTCTCGTCCTTGGAGTCATCAAAAGGCCTGGCCCTCCAGGTTGGGGGCTTCTGTCGCCGAAGTAACTGCCCGACCAGAAGTAGGATGTAGTTTTGGAACGACGACAAGCCTCGGATACGGACGGATTTACTGAGGACGACCCTAGCAAACGAAATAAGGACAATGAATTTCGGATCTGCCGAACAATTAGCGGAGGCCCTCGACTGCTATAAGGCAGATATAACTGCCATCCAAGAAATGCGATGGGAAGGGCTCGGGTAAGAGAAAATTGAAGACCCACGATATCTACTACGGTGACTGCAACCGTCAACAGGGCACATTTGGATGTGGATTTGTCATCGGAGGCAGACTCAGCCAGAACGTCCTGAGTTTTAACTGCGTCAACGAGCGCCTCTCCACGATCCGCATAAAGGCTAAATTCACCAACATAAGCCTGATATGTGCACACGCCCCCACGGAAGAGAAAGACGATACAACCAAAGATAATTTCTACGAGCTCCTCGAAAAAACCTAACAGCAAATCCCAAGCTACGACATTAAAATTGTCCTGGGTGATTTTAATGCAAAGCTAGGAAGGGAAGATATCTTTGGAAGCACAGTCGGAAAGCATAGCCTGCACGACAACACATCCGATAACGGATTCAGGCTAGTCGACTTTGCTGCGGGGCAAAATGTTGTCATAGCAAGTACGCGTTTCCCGCATCTCAAGATTCATAAAGGAACATGGAAATCTCCAGATCAATCAACCGTCAACCACATTGACCATATTGCGATCGACGCTAGACATTCCTCCAGTATTATGGACGTCCGCACGTTCCGAGGAGCCAACATTGACTCTGACCACTACCTGGTTGTAGCCAATGTACGGATGCGGATTTGCAGACCATCGTCAACACAAGGTGTTTAATCACTCTAGAAAATTTGTTTAAATTTGTATAAAATAGTTTGATTGAAATACTTGAAATGTATGTATATAAAAAATATGTTCCGAATAAATATAGTGTGGTGAAGCTTTTGTTGCAAAGCTTTCAACTTTCATTTTAAGTTTATGTTTTTTTCGCGAAGTTTATTTCAAGTTTAGTTTGTTCGAGTGATTGAATTAAAGCTTAAAGAGTGATCAAATTAAAGCTTTGAGTTGAGTGTAATATTTTGATTTAAGTGTGGTGAATTACACAAACTTGATGAATTTAATAAATTTGACATTTCAATGTTTGTTTTGATTTGGTGAATTTATTTCGACGAATTATTTGATTTTTGTTGATAAGTGGTTGATTTTTTTTTTAATTTTGATTTCTTTTTGATTTGAATGAAATTATGAATTGTTTAGTTTAAATGAAGATTTCGATTGTGTTTGCTGAATGTGATGAAATGTGAATTGAATTAAAAGTGTATTAATTAAACTCTTAATGAAATTATGTGAATTATTATTTCATAAATTTATTATTGCATTTTGAATTAATTGTGTTGTGAAAATTACAGTGAATTTTTAAAATTAAAATGAATTTAATAAATATTGTTGTATTTTGTTGTATATTAATAAATGATGAATAAATTTTATTTAAACAATTTTATTATTTTGTTTGAAATTTTCATTTTTGTCGTTTAGCTTTGACGTTTGCTGTGCTTCAAGCTGTTGACAATTATGTGGATGATGTTTTTGCTCAGTTTGGAGCGTAATTTTTAATTAATTATGTTGTGTATTTTCGTGGTTTTAAATTTAATAATTTTACATGAAATGTAAATTAAAGGCTTGCGTTGTTGCAGAGTTTATTTAATTATAAAAATTAAAAATTTATATGTTTTGTTGAAGTTTAATAATATGTGTGCCTTCAATTCGCGCAAGATTCCAATACGTTTATGGAAGACGCTCATCTTTGAGAAGAACCAAGTCTCCTATCTTTGGCATTTCTCTTACTTGAGTCCATTTCGGACGTTGTTGTAGCATAGACAAGTACTCCGAGTTCCATTTTTGCCAGAATTCTTCAGTTATCTTTTGAATTCGTTTCCATCGGTCGAGATGTGTGACATCGTTTCTTATGTCCGCTTGTGGAATTGCGTGTAGCGATTCACCAACTAGGAAATGCGCAGGGGTGAGCGCATTTAAATCGTCAAGGCTATCAGAGAGCGGGCATAGGGATCTCGAATTCAGACACGCTTCTATTTGGGCTAGAAGCGTCGCGAGCTCCTCGAAAGTTAGCCGCTCAGTTCCGACAACGCGTTTAAGATGGTATTTGACCGATTTCGCTTCAGCTTCCCATAAGCCACCGAAGTGAGGGGAAGCAGGAGGAATAAAATGCCAATTAGTACCATGATTTGCAATTATTTCGGCAATTTGTTTCCAGTCATGTTTCGCTTCTTTAAACATCTTGGCTAGTTCATTGTTTGCACCGACAAAATTTGTTCCGCAATCGCTGTAAATATGCGAGCAATTTCCTCTTCTGGCAATAAACTGTCGAAAAGCTGCCAAAAATGCTTGGGTGGTTAAATCTGACACCACTTCTAAATGGATGGCTTTGGTTGCCAAGCAAATAAAAATTGCAAAGTATGCTTTCAGTATTTTAGCACCTCGAGCCTTCCAGGATGGTCGGGACATACGAACTCGGGCTGAAGGTAAATTTCCCATAAGCTGTTGTATTTCGGCTGCCTTTTGTCTATCACAAGAGATTCACCTGTGCAGTTGATGCTTGAAGCTTCGCCTTATCTGGCCAATCCAGTATTTTTGTCGAATGAAGCTAATCATTTGTTGCATACCGCCTAGAAAAGTGTTTTTGTGAGCATCTCAAACCACCAAACTTTTAAAATGGTGGTTGTTTTGAAGAAGTATTGGATGCTGTGCATTGTTAGGTAGAAGAGACTTTTCTAAACGCCCTCCTACTCGAGGAATCCCATCAACATCGATGAATGGATTCAAAGCACGTAAGTGTTTAGGGATTTGTTTTTGCTTGATTTGCTCGATTTAATTCTCAAACATTTCCTTTTGTACCGCTTTGATAATCAGTCAGCCAAATCCAATTGCCATGCTTGTAATGGGCCGGTGATAATGCCATATAACTTAGGTCGACATTTGATGATAAATCGAACCGAAGTTGCAATGACTCGTACGACCTTGAGGAGACTCGAAGAGTTGAGGATAGCCTGGAGCACATTATCGCTATCTATTAAGTGAGTGGCAAGGACCTTGATGGATCGACGTTTTTCTTCGAGATCAACATCGGCAGGCTGAATTGGAGACTCGAAATTCCATTGAGAACGCTGAAATTCGGGGCCAAACCACCAAATGTCCAAGCCTTGAATTTCCGATGGAAATACACCTCTGGATGCCATATCGGCTGGGTTATGATGCGTTGAAACATGTCCCCAGCAATCGATACCAATTAGCAGTTGAATTTCCGATACACGATTGGAAACGTAAGTGGTCCACTTCGCAGGAATAGCTCGTATCCAAGCCAGAGCAATAGTGGAATCTGTCCACGCGTACATCTTTATATCGGGCATGCCCAAAACCTCCTTGGTGTATTGCAATAACTGTGCAAGTAAAACTGCACCACAGAGTTCAAGGCGAGGAAGCGTTATAGTTCGTTGGCTGGGTGCTACTTTTGTTTTTGCCAAAAGCAGATTGGTATGGATTTTACCTTCGCTATCCAAGACACGAGCATAAACAGCTGCTCCGTACGCCTTCATCGACGCATCACAAAAACTCATGTTGGACTCATATGTATCCATCTTGGAATTCGTAGTTTTTCTATGACAGGAAGTTCTCGTTGAAAAGCTTCCCACTCATTTTTCAATGTTGCTGGAACAGGTTCATCCCAGTCACAACCTAGCTCCCAGAGTCTCTGCATAATAATTTTTGCCGTGATAATGCATGGTGATATCCAGCCAAGTGGGTCGAATAACTTGGCGATGGTTGACAAAATCGATCGTTTGGTGGTGACTTCTGCTGAAGGTTGAAGATTCGGGTACGAAAAGCAATCGTCCATGGGGAACCATTTGATGCCTAGGGTTTTCACGTGGTTGGACAAGTTAATGGGAAGCTCAAAATCTAGCTCTCGGTCATGGGCAGGAATGTCTTCGACGAGATCTCTCACATTGCTTGTCCATTTTCGCAAGTTGAACCCCGCTGTTGTCAAAAGTTGCCTTGCTTCATCGCGTTTTTTCCGCTCCTCTTCAATAGAATCTGCACCACTAATCAGATCATCAACATACATGTCCTCTCGGACAACCTTCGCCTCCTCCGGGAAGTTGTGTTGCTCGTCATCAGCTACCTTCTTTAAAATCTTGATGGCAAGATATGGTGCACTTGCGGTGCCAAAAGTGACAGTATTCATTTTGTATATCTTCAAAGGTGCTGTTTTTGCTCTCTGCACATCACAAGCTGATAATATCGGTCTGGGAAACTTACCAAAATTTGCCGATACATCTTCTCGATGTCGGCCGTAAAGGTGATTCGGTGAGTCCGCCATCTTAGAACGAGATCGATGATGCTCGTCTGCAATCTTGGACCCACAAGTAGACGGTCGTTGAGGGATTTCCCATCCGAAGCTCGTGAAGCTGCGTCAAACACTACCCTCAGCTTGGTTGTGGAGCTAGCATCCTTAAAAACTGCATGATGTGGAAGAAAATAGTGGTACGGTGTTGCTAAAACCGCATCGTTTTCTGCTATCTCTTCCATGTGATTGAGGTCGACATATTCCTTCATGCATTTTGTGTAGTCGGCGGCAAGTTTCGGGTCTGCAGCAAGTTTCTTCTCCAGAGCTAAGAATTGCCAAAAAGCGTTTTGTCGGCTAAAACCCATTACCATTACCCATTACCCATTTTGTTTGTGGGTGGAGATTTAAATGGACATGTAGGGAACGGCAACGAAGACTATGAGGACTGCCATGGTGGCCTTGGATTTGGAGCTAGAAACCCTCCTGGTGAAGAAATTCTAAGCATGTGCAGGTCACATGGTCTTATAGTGTTGAATACCATGTTCATTAAACAAAGCCGACACCTTATCACTTATAGCAGCGGTGGAAATGAAAAACAGATCGACTACCGTCTTGTATCTAATTTTATGAAGCCGCTAGTGAAAGACTGCAAAGTGATATTAGGAGAAGCGATCGCCCAGCAACACCGTCTCCTACTGAAAGAATTTTTTATGGAGACGAAGGCGTTAAACAAACAAAGAGAGGCTATCGGGAGAATCAAGTGGTACAACCTGGACAAAGAAAAAGGCGATGCATTCATCTCTGTTATGAGAAACTATCTGTGCGAGACCATCAGCAGATTACAAAACGAAGAGTGCAGAGTACAACATATGTGGGACTCTCTGCAAAGAACTTGCTTGGTGAAGGCGAGGTCACTGCTAGGAACATCTTAAGGAAACTACCAACGGGAAAAAGAAACATGGTGGTGGAGCGATGAAGTTAAAGCAGTAATAACAAGGAAAAAGACCGCTTTCCAAGCTTGGTCCAAATGCCCCTCTCATAATAGAGATGAAACAGCACGACTCGAAGTGGACTACAAGCACTACAAGAAGGAAGCAAAGAAGAAATGCGCCCAGCATAAGGCAGAGAGTACGGAAAGCATGTATCGCGAGCATGGTGAAATATCTGATCCAGCTGCTGATGCAAACCAGGCTCTCCAGGAACTGTGACATGCTAAGCTGAACAAGGGTGCAGCCATTTTCAAAATTGCCGCTCAAAGGAGAAGGAATGCTCAGGAAATTCGCTCACCAAAGTTCATTAACGATGCTCAAGGCCTACTACTTGTGAATGACGCCAAAATTCTTCACAGGTGGCGACAGTATTGTGACGAACTCCTAAATGAGCAATTTCCCAGGATATACTTTCCAACAGCCGAACCTAATTTAGAAGAAGTACCCGACCTTACAGTCGAAGAAGTTAGCGTGGCAGTGAAAAACTCCAAGAAAGAAAAGGCGATTGGTCCAGACGAAATACCCTCTGAGTTCTGGAAAAAGATGATAGACATTGGGTGTAAATGGCTCACGATTCTCATCTCCAAACTCATTAGCGGTGACCAAATGCCAAATCAGTGGAGAGAAAGTTTCCTTCTCCCAATCTACAAAGGAAAGGGGGACACACGAAACTGTGATAACTACCGATCGATTAAGCTGATGTCACACACCATGAAGATCGTTGAGCGGATTTTGGACGGCCGACTGCGAAAAATAATACGGCTGTCTGATGACCAGTGCGGGTTTGTCTCGGGTAAATCAACCACAGATGCCATACAGAGTTTAAGAATCCGAATGGAAAAACACCGTGATTCCTCAAGGGATTTGCATATTGTGCTGGTTGATTTCGAAAAGGCATTCGATAGACAACCACGAGATCTGATATGGGTGTCCCTGAGACAGCGAGGGGTTCTGGAAGTCTACGTGCGGATGATCAAGGACATGTACGAGGAAGTAAAAACGAAGGTTAAATGCCCCGCAGGAGTCACCGAAGAGTTCCCAATCAAAGTCGGTGTGCACCAGGGAAGAGTCCTGAGTCCTTTGCTCTTTATTACAGTCCTTGACTTTCTGGTTGAAGGAAAAGTGACGGACCCGAAAGTGATCCAGTTATTCTTTGCTAATGATGGAGCCATCATAAGTGAAGATCCAACATCCTTGCAACGAGCACTTGATGTGTGGGTGGATGTTCTGGAAGGAAGTGGGTATCGGATAAGCGCGAAAAAGACAGAATATCTCTGCTGTCCATTTTCTGACCCAGACGGCCCTATTCCGGACATTTACCTGAATGGAACAATACTTCCCAAGTGCGAAAAGTTCAAATATCTTGGATCTATGATCAACAACCAAGCTTCTTGTGATGACGACATCAACCAACGAATAAGTGTAGGGTGGATGATGTGGCGCGAAAACTCTGCCATCTTCTGTGACCGAAAAATGCCCCCTAAACTGAAAGGAAAGCTCTATACTGCAGTTGTTCGCCCAGCACTTACATACGGTTCACAATGTTGGACAATGTACAGAACGTATGAGAGTAAACTGACAGCAGCTGAGATGAAGATGCTTCGTATAACAGCAGGAGTAACAAAGCTTGATCGAATTAGAAGCAAGAAAATCCGAGGAAGCCTTCACGTCAAAAACACCATCTTGGATAAAATACAGCATGACCGTTTAAGCTGGTACTGTCATGTACAAAGACGAAACCCTGAGAATCCAGTTCAAAAGGCGATCGCTTACGACGTTCCAACGCAATCGCGAAGAAGAGGCAGGCCTAAGAATTCATGGACAAGACAAATGCAACGACAACTGCATTCAGTTGGCCTTAGACATGGAACAATTCAAAATCGAGAAGCCTGCCGAAGTTTCCTGAGGTCAACCCGGCGAACCCCACATGCGGAGCCGTAGTGTGAAGCAGTAGAGTGGGAGAGTTGTGACCCCATTCGAGATCATGACTATCGTCGATAATGGAGAAGAAGAATAAGTCGGCTAAAACCCATTACTGGATGACCTCCATCTTTGAAGGGCAACTCTACCTGGTAACGTCCATCTGGGAGACGTATGGTGTGTTCGGCAAAATGTTCGTCACAAGCAATATTGTCCAGGGTTTCATATGTTGGGAACGGCATTTCGTCCATTACATGCATGCATAGCTCGTGAGTTTGAACGAAGCTTCGGACTTGCCGTGGATTTTCCACTGGAACTTTCCCTAATACGACCCACCCGAAATGCGTATTTTGCGGTATGGGTCCGTTACCATCCAGAGGTCTTTGAATTTCCGGAAGGAATATTTGGGCACAAACATCGCTTCCTAAGAGTAAGTCGATGGGAGCGGGCTCAAAGAAATAGGGATCGGCTAATGAGAGCTCCTTTAGGTGATTTCGCGTTGGGTCGGGAGATGGCCAGTCAGTGACTTGAATATGTATTCCTGTATGGCAATCTCGAATGTCGAATGGCGGAACGCAAGATGTAAATCGACTGAGAATTGCGTTTTGCCACTGCTGAACAACCCTAACCCAGACACCTCGACAAAGGTACGCCGCTTTTCCATCTTCAGCAGTTGTGCAGCGGATTCCGTGATGAATGATGTTTCTGATCCGGTGTCAATCAGAGCACGTAAGAGGCGAGTTCTGCCGTCTGCATCTCGGGCCTTCACAACTGCTGTCGCCAGAAGCACCTGGTGAGTTTGCATTTGACCATGCGACGTGTGGTAATTAAAAGTTTGTGTGGATGGTTGGAGTTCTTCATCTACCGTTGGCTGGAACTCAGGTGAGTACGTGTTGACAGAAGCCTGGAATGTGTTGGAACCGATAGCTCTTGGATGAGAAGCTGTTCCAGCTGTCCCAGCTACTGTCGCAGCAGCTCTTGATGTGCCAGCTTTATTTTGTTGTTGGTGATGGTATTGTTGTCGTTGTAGTTGTTGTTGTGGTTGTTGTTGTTGTTGTTGCGTGTGTTGTTGTTATTGCGTGTGTTGGTGTTGTTGCGTGTGCTGGTGTTGTTGTTGAACGGTGTTGTAGTGCAGAAGCGAGTGGTGTCTTTGTTGGCAGAAATGACAGCAGCTGAAACTGTAGCAGTCCTTAATCATATGTCCATATGAAAGGTAGTTTTCTCAGACCTTAAGTCTAAGAATGACATCTCTTCGTCGTGTGTAGTTCGCATTCAGGAACAGCTGGCACCTCCACAACGAATGCTGACCCTGATTGCACAGTTTGCATACAAGACGTTCCGCAGGTGATATCTTCGGTGCCAACTTGGATGACTGCTTGGGTGTTTGCTTGACATGAAAAGCTTTCGTTTTTGGAGGTTGGAAACGTTTGGTGTTGGTGGTAGACTCGTCCTTGCTTCGACTCGTTCCGGATTCATGTTGGACCATGACCTCAAGTGTGCGGAATCTAATTCCCAAAATGTCGGTGAGTTCTTGAAATGTTGGTAGCTCTTTATTACTACCCAACTTCTCTTCCCACAGTTTTTGAGTATAGCTTGGTAACTTTTGAAGAAGAAACCATATCAGCACGATGTCCCATGAAGACACAAAAAATGTAATTTATCGATATCATCAATAGATGTGTTATTGTGTACAATGGACTGAAACCTATCGTGAAAAGCTCGCCAAGCCACATACGACCCATCAAATTTAGGCAAATCTATTCTTGGCAATTGAATAGCTATATGTGATGATGAAACCGCTGAAAAGTTTGTCGGAGCCACCGTTTTTGCCTCATTTGAACCTACCGACTTCGCCCTATCCAATGCCTCAATCAACTCTGCCTCATATTCTTAATAGATTTCGTATATCTGATCGTACACCACTAACAAATCTTCTTTTTCAAGCTTTCCTCCAACTTGCCCCCACCGATGATTGCCTCGTGGTAGACTTTGGACGTAGCCATATCAGCCTCGAGCTTAGCAAGACGTACTGAGGAGTATGCTGCAGTTTTGCGCTCTTTAGGGGCTTTTTTGAGAATATGGAAAGATCACTTCTGCAATCTCTACAATGGCGATGACGAAGACGAAGCCAACCCCACCCAAAGACAGATTGCACCATTCAATATTGATGATGAAGGCCAACATTTCCGTCCCCCCGACCTGGAAAAAGTCAAGGCAGTCATATCCAAGCTTAAGTCAAACAAAGCCGCTGGAGCTGACGGCCTTGCTGCCGAACTATTTGAAGCGGCAGGAGATGACCTGGTTAGGAGTATGCACCAACTCATCTGCCGAATATGGTCGGAGGAAAGCATGCCTACAGAATGGAACCTCAGCATCGTATGCCCGATCCTTAAGAAAGGAGACCTTCTAACCTGCACCAACTACAGAGGAATCAGCCTCCTTAACATCGCTTATAAGATCCTCTCTGCCGTACTATGTGAGCGTCTGAAGCCATTCGTCAACAATCTGATAGGTCCTTATCAGTGTGGTTTAGACCAGGAAAGTCCACCATCGATCAAATATTCACATTACGGCAGATCTTGGAAAAAACCCAGGAACAACAAATCGATACCCACCACCTGTTCATCGATTTTAAAGCCGCGTATGACAGTATCTACAGAGATGAATTGTATAGAGCTATGTCTAGTTTTGACATCCCTGCAAAGCTCGTCCGGCTGTGCAGGATGACCATGGAGAATGCACGCTGCTCCGTCAGAGTCGGTAAAAACCTAACCGAAGCATTTGATGTCGAAAAAGGTTTTAGACAAGGCGACGCACTGTCATGCGATTTCTTTAATTCCTTGAAAGAATTATACAGAACTCAAACGTCAACACCAGAGGCACTATCTTTCAAAAGTCCGTCCAGCTGCTTGCATATGCCGACGATATTGACATAATCGGAATAACTCAGCGTGATGTCAATGGCGCTTTTGTAAGCATTGAAACGGAAGCGACAAAAATGGGTTTAAGGGTCAATGAGGGCAAAACCAAGTATACGCTGTCGTCAAAAAAGGACACTCAACACCGACGCATTGGACAAAACGTCACCATCGACAGCCATAACTTCGAGGAAGTAAAGGACTTCGTCTACCTAGGCTCCGCTTTAAACACGGACAACAACATCAGCGCTGAAATCAAACGGAGAATTACTCTTGCCAACCGCTGCTACTTTGGTTTGAGAAGGCAATTGACCAGCAAAACCCTCTCTCGAGCAACTAAGGTGTCCCTATACAAGACCCCTATCATCCCAGTCCTGCTATATGGTGCAGAAGCATGGACTTTAACGAAGGCGGATGAAAACATCTTGGATTGTTTCGAGAGAAAAGTTCTTCGTGCGATTTTTGGTCCCGTGTGTATTGTTGGTGATTGGAGAAGAAGATACAACAACGAGCTTTATGGGTTGTACAAGGACGCTAGCCTAGCCAAGAGAGTGAAGGTGCAGCGCCTGAGATGGCTAGGTCACGTGGGGCGCATGGACAACAATGCTCCGGCCTGGAAAGTTTTCGACTCCAACCCAGAGGGACGGCGCAGTAGAGGAAGACCTCGTCTGAGGTGGCGCAACCAAGTGGAAGGGGACCTCAATCAACTTGGCGTGTGCAACTGGAAGCAGCGAGCTAAGGATAGAGCTGGCTGGCGAAGCTTGTTGATTGAGGCCCAAATCCACAGCGGATTGTAGCCGCCTTACGGCGCTGGTCACCCTAAGTAAGTAAGTAAGATGCACATGTATTTTCGGTGCAGCTCTGCATGCAGCGATGCGTGCAGATGTGCCGCACATCTGGAGTGCCGCCATAAGGGAGTGTTTCACTCCCATAATTTTGGAAAACGGCATTAGAGGTACAGGAATGGGTGTTTGAAGAAACCAGTGAGTCATTTTTTTTCATTTTTACAAAGTAGTGTTAGTTACAGAAACACATATGCGTTGAACCAGGGATGGAGTGCAGTAAGATGGTTGTTCGCAATGCACAACGTTTCATCTATTTGAAAATTTTTTACGAAACACGTAATTTTTGGTTTTTTTTTAAATAAAAAAACTAAAATATTGGCATTTAAGCATTAAATACATCTGCTTAAAAATGTAAAAGTACTTAAATGAAAATTTTCAAACATATTTCTGGCTTAATTTAAGCTTAATTTTTTTATCTTAAAAACAATTCAGCCATATTTATAAAAGAATCTTAAATGTTGTTTAACGTTAAACAAAATCTAAATAGCTTTTAAGTACAAAATGTGTATTTATAAAAAATGTACACATTTAAGCAACGTGCTTTAAGCCTGGTACGCTGTTCGAGCTAAATTTTAGCTCCCATACAAATTATCGAAAAATTTTATCCGAGCTAAAATGAGTCCCATACAAATTATCGATAACTTGTATGGGATTTTTATCTTGGCTAAAATTTAGCGCGAACAGCGTACCAGGCTTAAAGCACGTTGCTTAAATGTGTACATTTTTTATAAATACACATTTTGTACTTAAAAGCTATTTAGATTTTGTTTAACGTTAAACAACATTTAAGATTCTTTTATAAATATGGCTGAATTGTTTTTAAGATCAAAAAATTAAGCTTAAATTAAGCCAGAAATATGTTTGAAAATTTTCATTTAAGTACTTTTACATTTTTAAGCAAATGTATTTAATGCTTAAATGCCAATATTTTAGTTTTTTTATTTAAAAAAAAAACAAAAATAACGTGTTTCGTAAAAAATTTTCAAATAGATGAAACGTTGTGCATTGCGAACAACTATCTTACTGCACTCCATCCCTGGTTCAACGCATATGTGTTTCTGTAACTAACACTACTTTGTAAAAATGAAAAAAAATGACTCACTGGTTTCTTCAAACACCCATTCCTGTACCTCTAATGCCGTTTTCCAAAATTATGGGAGTGAAACACTCCCTTATGGCGGCACTCCAGATGTGCGGCATATCTGCCCGCATCGCTGCATGCAGAGCTGCACCGAAAATACATGTGCATCTTACTTACTTACTTAGGGTGACCAGCGCCGTAAGGCGGCTACAATCCGCTGTGGATTTGGGCCTCAATCAACAAGCTTCGCCAGCCAGCTCTATCCTTAGCTCGCTGCTTCCAGTTGCACACGCCAAGTTGATTGAGGTCCCCTTCCACTTGGTTGCGCCACCTCAGACGAGGTCTTCCTCTACTGCGCCGTCCCTCTGGGTTGGAGTCGAAAACTTTCCGGGCCGGAGCATTGTTGTCCATGCGCCCCACGTGACCTAGCCATCTCAGGCGCTGCACCTTCACTCTCTTGGCTAGGCTAGCGTCCTTGTACAACCCGTAAAGCTCGTTGTTGTATCTTCTTCTCTAATCACCATCAATACACACGGGACCAAAAATCGCACGAAGAACTTTTCTCTCGAAACAATCCAAGATGTTTTCATCCGCCTTCGTTAAAGTCCATGCTTCTGCACCATATAGCAGGACTGGGATGATAGGGGTCTTGTATAGGGACACCTTAGTTGCTCGAGAGAGGGTTTTGCTGGTCAATTGCCTTCTCAAACCAAAGTAGCAGCGGTTGGCAAGAGTAATATTCTCCGTTTGATTTCAGCGCTGATGTTGTTGTCCGTGTTTAAAGCGGAGCCTAGGTAGACGAAGTCCTTTACTTCCTCGAAGTTATGGCTGTCGATGGTGACGTTTTGTCCAATGCGTCGGTGTTGAGTGTCCTTTTTTGACGACAGCGTATACTTGGTTTTGCCCTCATTGACCCTTAAACCCATTTTTGTCGCTTCCGTTTCAATGCTTACAAAAGCGCCATTGACATCACGCTGAGTTATTCCGATTATGTCAATATCGTCGGCATATGCAAGCAGCTGGACGGACTTTTGAAAGATAGTGCCTCTGGTGTTGACGTTTGAGTTCTGTATAATTCTTTCAAGGAATTAAAGAAATCGCATGACAGTGCGTCGCCTTGTCTAAAACCTTTTTCGACATCAAATGCTTCGGTTAGGTTTTTACCGACTCTGACGGAGCAGCGTGCATTCTCCATGGTCATCCTGCACAGCCGGACGAGCTTTGCAGGGATGTCAAAACTAGACATAGCTCTATACAATTCATCTCTGTAGATACTGTCATACGCGGCTTTAAAATCGATGAACAGGTGGTGGGTATCGATTTGTTGTTCCTGGGTTTTTTCCAAGATCTGCCGTAATGTGAATATTTGATCGATGGTGGACTTTCCTGGTCTAAACCACACTGATAAGGACCTATCAGATTGTTGACGAATGGCTTCAGACGCTCACATAGTACGGCAGAGAGGATCTTATAAGCGATGTTAAGGAGGCTGATTCCTCTGTAGTTGGTGCAGGTTAGAAGGTCTCCTTTCTTAAGGATCGGGCATACGATGCTGAGGTTCCATTCTGTAGGCATGCTTTCCTCCGACCATATTCGGCAGATGAGTTGGTGCATACTCCTAACCAGGTCATCTCCTGCCGCTTCAAATAGTTCGGCAGCAAGGCCGTCAGCTCCAGCGGCTTTGTTTGACTTAAGCTTGGATATGACTGCCTTGACTTTTTCCAGGTCGGGGGGACGGAAATGTTGGCCTTCATCATCAATATTGAATGGTGCAATCTGTCTTTGGGTGGGGTTGGCTTCGTCTTCGTCATCGCCATTGTAGAGATTGCAGAAGTGATCTTTCCATATTCTCAAAAAAGCCCCTAAAGAGCGCAAAACTGCAGCATACTCCTCAGTACGTCTTGCTAAGCTCGAGGCTGATATGGCTACGTCCAAAGTCTACCACGAGGCAATCATCGGTGGGGGCAAGTTGGAGGAAAGCTTGAAAAAGAAGATTTGTTAGTGGTGTACGATCAGATATACGAAATCTATTAAGAATATGAGGCAGAGTTGATTGAGGCATTGGATAGGGCGAAGTCGGTAGGTTCAAATGAGGCAAAAACGGTGGCTCCGACAAACTTTTCAGCGGTTTCATCATCACATATAGCTATTCAATTGCCAAGAATAGATTTGCCTAAATTTGATGGGTCGTATGTGGCTTGGCGAGCTTTTCACGATAGGTTTCAGTCCATTGTACACAATAACACATCTATTGATGATATCGATAAATTACATTTTTTGTGTCTTCATGGGACATCGTGCTGATATGGTTTCTTCTTCAAAAGTTACCAAGCTATACTCAAAAACTGTGGGAAGAGAAGTTGGGTAGTAATAAAGAGCTACCAACATTTCAAGAACTCACCGACATTTTGGGAATTAGATTCCGCACACTTGAGGTCATGGTCCAACATGAATCCGGAACGAGTCGAAGCAAGGACGAGTCTACCACCAACACCAAACGTTTCCAACCTCCAAAAACGAAAGCTTTTCATGTCAAGCAAACACCCAAGCAGTCATCCAAGTTGGCACCGAAGATATCACCTGCGGAACGTCTTGTATGCAAACTGTGCAATCAGGGTCAGCATTCGTTGTGGAGGTGCCAGTTGTTCCTGAATGCGAACTACACACGACGAAGAGATGTCATTCTTAGACTTAAAGTCTGAGAAAACTTCCTTTCATATGGACATATGATTAAGGACTGCTATAGTTTCAGCTGCTGTCATTTCTGCCAACAAAGACACCACTCGCTTCTGCACTACAACACCGTTCAACAACAACACCAGCACACGCAACAACACCAACACACGCAATAACAACAACACACGCAACAACAACAACAACAACAACCACAACAACAACTACAACGACAACAATACCATCACCAACAACAAAATAAAGCTGGCACATCAAGAGCTGCTGCGACAGTAGCTGGGACAGCTGGAACAGCATCTCATCCAAGAGCTATCGGTTCCAACACATTCCAGGCTTCTGTCAACACGTACTCACCTGAGTTCCAGCCAACGGTAGATGAAGAACTCCAACCATCCACACAAACTTTTAATTACCACACGTTTGGCATTTAAGCTTTAAATACATTTGCTTAAAAATGTAAAAGTACTTAAATGAAAATTTTCAAACATATTTCTGGCTTAATTTAAGCTTAATTTTTTGATCTTAAAAACAATTCAGCCATATTTATAAAAGAATCTTAAATGTTGTTTAACGTTAAACAAAATCTAAATAGCTTTTAAGTACAAAATGTGTATTTATAAAAAATGTACACATTTAAGCAACGTGCTTTAAGCCTGGTACGCTGTTCGAGCTAAATTTTAGCTCCCATACAAATTATCGAAAAATTTTATCCGAGCTAAAATGAGTCCCATACAAATTATCGATAACTTGTATGGGATTTTTATCTCGGCTAAAATTTAGCGCGAACAGCGTACCAGGCTTGAGATAAAAATCCCATAGAAGTTATCGATAATTTGTATGGGACTCATTTTAGCTCGGATAAAATTTTTCGATAATTTGTATGGGAACTAAAATTTAGCTCGAACAGCGTACCAGGCGACCAGGCCTAGACTTAAACGCCATTCACCGCGTTTAGAGCTTGCTAAGAGCCATTTTAAGATTTATTTGGCCACATATGAATTATTACTAAGATCGTGAGCTCGGTATCATGGTAATAATTTATCTAGGGTGTGGGGTGAACTTAGAGGATAATATTATATTATAATATATGGAGTGCTAAGGGATAGGGGTCACTGCCTTCGTTTTTCATTGCAAGTCCGGTTCCGCAGCTTTAAATAAACACGCTTTTTGATGACAGCCATCATCAGAAAATAAAATAGAGGCATGCACTCATCGAAAAACATAAAGAAACTACAGCCCTATATAAAAGCTTCACGGAACTAACAGCACAAGCACTCCATATATTATATCCTCTAAGGGGGTGAAGGCGTCATTTTGGTTTGCAATGAAATTATTCTCTAAAATGAGTTTGAATTTAAAATTAAAATTAAAGAATGTTAAAAACAAAATTAAAATGGTTAATACAAATAAAAAAAATCAATGCTCTCTGACTTTGCTCTGTGCATTTTATTAAGGAACCCGACGAAAGCAAAATCATCAAAAACGACCTAATGTGTTTTTTTTTTTGCAGTCAAGGTTAAGAATTTTTGTTAACATACCCTCAAGCTGTCAAAAACCACGTGATGTTTCTTAAATGTGATAGTATTTTGTACTAGATAAGTCAATTAGTCAATTCATTTTTTGACAAAACTATCGATTAGTTAATCATCTGTGGAAATTCTATTATAAATAAAAATTTAAGCAACGTTGCTTAAAGGCGAATTAAATATTTAAGCAAGCTTAACTAAACAACCTTTAAGAACCAATTTAAGTAAATCTCATAAATACGGCTGAATGTATATACTCTTTTTCACATTAAACTTGTGCTAGCGAGAAAAAAAATGACAAATGGAAAGAATAATTTCACATTAGGGCGCCCGGCGGTTGCAGCGCCTTACCATCACCAAACAAAAATAAATACACCCCTGTTTGCGAGATTTTCAATTTGACAGCTGTGGATTTTTTTTAACAAATTTTATTATTTTTATGGCTTAATTCTACCAGAAAACAATTCTAAATTATTCTACCATAATCTATTTATATGAATAAATTCACTTTACATATATTTATGTTGCAAATTAAGCGTATTCACATGTGAAAGGAAAGGGTCTCTGAATGGTTATAAAAATTTCTTTTGAACAATTTTACACAGCAATACATTATTGTTTTTATTGTTTTATTTGTTTTTTATTAACTAAGACTTATTTTCTCACTATTTAATTCTATAAAAGTTTTTGCAATTGTGTTAAAGAATGATTTTAAAGGGTTTTTGAATTTGAATAACACTTTGGTTTTATTTCTATCACACACCAGAATGGCTCGAATGACAGCGTTGGATTTATTTTTGACAGTTTTTTTTCCACGCTATCCTACACTATAGCCTTGTTCCATTGGAGGTGGTAGTTTACTCGTGAGTAGAAATCTAGTACAACAACTAAACATTCCTATTTCCTCGAGTAGAAGATCATGTGTTAATTTCAGTACTAGATCTACTCATGAGTAAATTCCCACCTACAATGGAAAGGGGCTTATAAAAGTGATATATGGTATAAAAAGAGAAGGTATGATCATTAGAAATAACTCTGTATCGAGAACTGTCAAAACTTAAAAATGGCTACTTAAGGTTTTGTTGTTGTTGTAAACAAATTTGTCTTGGAAATTGTTGTTGTTTTTGACATTGCCAATTATTAAACGTCAAAACCTTATTACCCCATTTTGTAAGTTGGCGGCTCTAATAATCTGGCTGCGCCAATGTTATAACCTAAATAAGTTATACCTTGGGATAACGCAGTGATTAAATTAACACAACTCTACTTGTTCACGTTTTAAGTTAGACTCACCTTGTCTTGTCATTCCGATCGTCGCGAGCCCAACTTCCTCAGTGGATAATCGTCGGCACGTTTAAAGAGTCAGCACAATTCAATTATTGTCTTATTGCACTTTGATTGACCCAAAACAATATCCGAATGGACAATCAAAGTGAACATTACAATTGAAGTGTGCTGAGTTCAACGCACGACGATTTCCTCTGGTAGGTATGGAAGAGGGCACAACACTTGTCTTTTTATACCATGATATACACCCATTCCTGTACTTCTTATTCTTAGCGTATATGTATATGGTTGTGCATGCATGTGTTTATGTTTATGCATGTATGCATTCGTTTTCCCCAGAATTGATTTGATTGGTTGGTTTTTTCTTGTATCATCACATCATTTTCAAAACAGTATATAAGCTAGAAATCGGGCTAAATTCATGACAAAAAGGTGTCAGATCTTAGATTTAGGATTCATAGATTAATATTCTTTAAAAAAAATATAAAAATTTTAAAAACAAAGTCCAAAAAATGCCAAATTAGTAAAACACACTTTAAAACCTCTTATTACGCTATTTGATGAATTTTTTTCAATTAGCACAATTTTGAGATCTCTTCTATTTATGTTTCATAAGAAAATTGAAAACATTGCGGTTATATGGTTGCTAACTATGTTTTTAAGTAAATACCTAAAACATGATATAATGAAAAGTTTCAATAGCCGTTTTTTATTATCACTTGATCCATTTATATTACCCCGCACACAAAATAAAAAAAGTGTCATGTACCAGGAACCAGACCTATCTTACTATGTGTTTTTGGGCACGCTGAATCCGAATTTCAAGTCCGTTTGGCCCTGTCACCCTCCAGTTTTGAGTAAAATGCAAAAAACTAACAAAAAGGAAGTTTTTTGCCGTTTTTGGGGTCTTTTTTACAGTTTTCTCAAAACTGGAGGGTGACCGGGCAAAACGGACTTGAAATTCGGATTCAGCGTGTCCAAAAACATATAGAAAGATAGGTCTGGTTCCTACTACATACAACTTTTTTTTTGGTGTGCTGGCACTTTCGCGACATGTCGCTTTCATCCCCGGCACACCAAAAAAAAAAGTTTCATGTACCAGGAACCAGACCTATCTTTCTATATGTTTTTGGACCCGCTGAATTCGAATTTCAAGTCCCGAACACCCTTCAGTTTTGAGAAAAATGCATAAAACTAAAAAAAAAAAGCATACAAATTCAAACAAAATGCAGTCACAGCTCAAAACTGGAGGATGACCGGGCCAAACGGACATGAAATTCGGTTTCAGCGTGCATGACACTTTTTTTCTTTTGTGTGCCGGTGTTATTAATTAAAATGTATTACAACAACTACATGAGATCTTGCAAGATCACGATTCATGATCCTGATGAAAAGCAAGATCATTATTCGTGATCCTGATGAAAAGCAAGATCTCATGTAGTTGTTGTAATACATTTTAATTAATGATCTATATGGATCAAGTGATAATAAAAAACGGCTAATGTTCAATAAAACTGAGAAATTATTTTTCCCGTAAGCCAAAACATACATTTCAAATAGATTTTAATGTTCTTAATTCAAATCTGAAGTTGAAAATAAAACGGTTTTTGCTGGCGTAGATCGCGGTAAAAATATTATTTTTTTTTTTTGCATGAATACTTTTTTTGTTGGGAACCGTATAATAATATAAGGTTGGTTTAATTAGCTCCAGTATTTTGTTATATTTTTATGAATAGAACAGAAAGGTCTGAAGATCAATTGATAGAAGAAATCCTTCAATTGGAAAAACGATCCAAAGACCAAGGTGACGAAATTCATGTGTTACGGGAACTTAAGGCTATCACAAGTAGGGAGACACTTATTTACTCACAGTTAAGTTTGCAGTGAGGTAAATTTACGCGACTCGAGACTACCGACGCCTGGCCTAAACAACTGAGCTGTGCCCCAAATACTTCAAAAACTATTGACAAAAAAATCTTAGTCACCAAAAAAACTAATTCCCCAAAGAAAAATATTTATGAAGGCAAAACTTTAAGGAAAAAACTAAATTTGGATAACAACGAGAAGTCCCCAGACAAAGGTATAACGCTTAAAAGTAAAAGTAGGACTCCTTTTTAAGTAGGAACAAAATACCTCCAACTATTTCTCTAAAATGTTTTAAAAATTGTATTTTTCCGAAACCTTCCTTCACAATTAGCTTGAATACAAAAACAAGTGAGGAACTTAATGGGTCTGTTTTTTAACTTATTTTTACTAGCATACATTTATGTAAATGAATATATAATACAGATAGCCAATAAATGTAAAAGTATCTTCAAAACAAATAGATTTTGTGACATAAAGCGAAGTCGATTTTGTCTAATAAATATGTTTAATAAAAACGACGTTTTCGTAGAATGAAATTTTCCTGGGGCAAAAGGAGGTAAAGGTACAGGTGCAGATTTAAGCCTTTTAAAAAATAGCGTTTTAAATAAGAAAACCAAATTTTGTTCAAAAGAAATACGAAAGTTAGGTGGAGCATTTGCGTAGTCTTATCGTATAAAAGTTTCCTTAAAATGGCACATTGTGGTCTGACAGACATACCCGCCGATGGTTTAATAGGTCGGGATATTCATTGGAACCGTGCTATAATTGACTCTGTTACCAAAACACTAAATTTTTTGGATAACAACAGAAAGATGGTATCACAATTTTCATTGATAAGCCCAAGTAAACAAAAAAAAAATGTTTCAAAATTTTAATAAGTTTCGGGTGCAAACCCAAGACAAGATAAATCGTTCAATTTTTAGCGTTACAGAACAGGAGCCAAATAAACGAATCTCTAAGCTCCTGAATACGTTGAACATTAGTTCAGATCTCAATAGAGAGGAGAGACAGGCAATCGAAAATATATGCATTCAGTTTAATGACATTTTCCACTTAGAAGGTGACCCACTTACGTATACTAAAGTGTTAACTCATAAGATCCCAGTAAAGTCAGATCAAGCAGCAAATAATCAAAAAAAATATCGTTTGCCTCAGATTGCTAGAGACGAGATTAATAAACTCAATACCGAAAAATGTAATTTTTTGTGTAAAGAAGTCGTATATTTAGGTCATGTATGTTCAGAGAACGGTGCCACCCCTGATCCTTGTAAAACAAGTTGTGTTAAAATACGTGAAGCAGTACAGACAAATGTACTTCAAAAGTGCATCAGCGAAGCACTTCTGGAAGTGGTTCTGATGTACATTTTCCAGTACTTTTTTACCAACAGAAAAAGCACTGAAACTTGTACTTTTAAAGTACTTATTTATAGCACTTTCATGGGTTTATATCCGTATTGCTAAAATCCATATTTTAATTTCATCTGAAAATAAAAAAATCTTCAAAACAAACAAACAATTCTTTTAAACAACTATTATTTAATATTTTATTGGAAAAACACAAAATAGTTTTTTTTTTAAAACAAAATACATAAAAAAAAGATCCTTGGGCACGCGACTGTGGCCTGGCCAGTTTAGAAAGATGAAAAAGAAAAAAATAGTCTGCAGTCTGCACTTTGGTGGTAGTTTTTGTATCTTGTTTTGATTTTTTTTTTCTAAATGCTCAAGGCTGAAGCTGCTGTAAACTCAGTCAATGATGTCTGGAATTGATCGCCACTAAAAGACAGAAAAATCAACAACTTTATAATTTATCAATTTTATAATCAGCATACCTTTATTTTCCAAATCAATTGGTGGTTGTTTTTGTATCATTTTTGTATTACTTTTTTTTTTCTAAATGCACAAGGCTGAGGCTGTGCATTTTGATGGTGGAAATAAATTTTTGTGGCGTGCCGAAGAATTTGTGTGGTAGATATTAGGGGTGTTTTTTTGGCAAAGCTATCCGCAGTAGGATTTCCCAAATATCAACATTGACCAAAAATTCATATGCACGCACCAAGAGAAAGGAAAACATAAATTTAAACACTACATCAAATTTCTATCCGCAGCTTTGTTTAGCTTCTATTCCTATCGGCAGCTGCGTGTTGTTTTTGTAATGCATGTAAACGCCAACTGCGGATACGGATAGCAATGCCAAAAAAACACAGCTATTGTTTAGAGCAGGCGTGTCAAACTCAATGGCTTTCACGGGCCAAAATAGCAGGGTCTACATTTCTATGGGCCGCAAAAAAAAAGAAACAGTTAGAATTTGTATGAAATAGATTTATTATTACGAACAAGAACAATAAATGTAGTAATATTAATGTTTTCTGCCTGACACTTTGCATCTCTTTTCTTCTAATATCTTCTCTACTTGTGGTGAAAATTTAGTAGAAGTTATTTCTTTTAAAATAGACCCCAGGTTTAGATCTGTTATTCTGGATCTAACAGGTGACTTATTTCAAGTGAAAACAGCTGCTCGCATCGATAAGTGCTTCCAAACATACAAATGATTTCATATGTCAATTTTCTATTTAAACAAAGTGAAGAAATAATGAAAATTATTTTCTATTTATTTCAAATCTGCTATTAGATACTTGTAAAATTCAGGCATCCCAACTTCGTCGAATTTAGATCTTAAAACGGAGTGACACTGAATTTCGATTACCTCGTACCTACATTTGCAAGTGATTAGGTACTGATTCTATATTTATAAATCCGTCTCAAAAAGAGATTTAAAAAGGACCGATTTTTTGGGAAAAATTAGCGACTTTTTTTCATTGGAATTTATTAAGGAAAAGTAGCGACTGCAAGTCGACTTCAGATCAAATTTTTGGTTGTTTGGAATTCGAAATATATCTTTTTTTTTTACAAATAAACAATTTCAGAGCTTTTCCGCAAAAATTCATTTAGAATGAAACAAATCGTATGGGGCTTTTTTACAGCTTTCCCATTGGTCAATCTGCGCTCTAGAAAAGATAAACAATTATTTTCTCCAATGCTATAATTACAGCAAAAAAAAAGCTTTTTTCAATACGAAACATTTTTGTTGGCCTTTTCACCATGAAGAACTCATATTCCCTGGAAATTCGCCATTGCGATTGTCAAGTGACATAAATCGCAAAAAAGTGAAAAACTTTCTTACAGCCATTCCTCTCGTAACGGGTGTGTGCATGTGCAGTGTTGAAATGGAGAAATTCAAAACAATCTCATTGGATTCCCCGGTTTGTTTGTGTTCATTAAAGACATTTAAATTTTATTTTTTAAACAAAAATTGAATGTAAAAAAATTGAAAATGCAAGTTGTCCTAAGTTAAGCTTGGGCCGCAGAAATGTACGATGTGGGCCGCATGCGGCCCGCGGGCCGCAAGTTTGACATGCCTGGTTTAGAGAAAATAGTTTTCACAAATAACACTCAACACTGAGAAGATTATATATTTTTTAAATTAAATTGTTTTTATTTTTATTCTTCAAATGGAGCAGCGAAAAATTTTTTTGATGTTGCTGTTGCTATCAGGGTTTTACTGGTTTCACTAGAAAATATAAAATGTAGGAAAAGTCAAATCAAACGCGAGCCGCCATTACAAAAGACACAAAACTTTGTGCATTGCATACATCGCGCTCTTTTCCTCCCATTTATCAAAGAAGAGTTTATTTTTTCAGAAGAAACAAAACTTCTATTTTTGGAGGGGAGAGATTTTGGTAAATAAGGAAACACATACATCCTCAAAATAAGCTTTGTTGGTGGTTGTATTTTCCCCTAAACTACTGAGGTTTGGTTTGCAGGGTGCAGTCTTGTCGCAGATAAAAGTTGGCTCGGATAAACCGATAGCCTACGCAAGTCGTTCATTAAAGCCTGGTACGCTGCTCGCGTTAAATTTTAGCTCCCATACAAATTATCGAAAATTTTTAGGCGAGATAAAATGGATCCCATACAAGTTATCGATAACTTGTATGGGAATTTTATCTCCGCTAAAATTTAGCGCGAGCAGCGTACCAGGCTTAAGTAAAACTGAAAAAAGGTATTCTACTACAGAAAGGGAAGCTGTTAATAATTTTCGTACATACTTGTTAGGTTGTGCCTTCACTGTTTGTACGGATCATCAACCACAAGGGGGTTTTCCATGTGAAAGACCCCACAGCTCGGTTGTGCATGTTCTGTCATAAGCTTTTGGAGTACGTTTTTAAATAGAATACAAACCTTTTAAGTTGAACATGAATACGGATGCCCTTAGTTGCATACCTCAAGAGGAGCATTGTCTGGCTATTTTAACTAGTCGCATACCTCAATAGGAGCACTGTCTGGGTATTTGAACTCGGTCCAAAGCATCTAAGACACCTTTGTTAAATTCACCAGGTCAACAAGACGGTCCCAATGTTACCAAAAAAAACTGAATCCCCTGAATTGTTAACAGACAGAAACGAAATTGAAACGGTGTTAAAAGATTTCCATAATTCTGCACTTGGAGGTCATCAAGCAGTGGCGTATTGAGGGGGGGGGGCTCAGGGGGCTCAAGCCCCCCCCAAGCCTTCCAGATCATGTTATTTTTTACATAATTTCATTGTAATGTATATGCTTCACTGAAACTTGTTCGTAAATCTTATAGATTTAGAGGCAGCTCAGATGCTCGAGCCCCCTCCAAGTTCTGAAACGGCTATTTGTGTTTGTTTGAGTAAGAGCCTTAGCTGTAGCTGGGGGTTGGGTGGTTTTTTTCGGATTTAAGTCCAATTCGAAATTCTTCAGATCACTTTTTAATATAATACGTACGTCGAATATCATCACCGTGTAATCTTGCAAAAGTTCTTATGCAATCTCGATAAACACTTTTTTCAAAAATTATATACTTCTCAAAGCTATTGGAAATAGAAATATTTGATATCTCAAAATCTTAGTGGTCAACATATGTAACTAATGGTTTCTTTCAGCAAATGCCAGTTTGGACTTCGAATTCGGATTATAAAAGCAACATATTACGAAAAAATATATATTTCGAATTAAACATCTAAAATAATTTAATGGAAAATTAGTTTCTAGACTTTCACTTTCTGCATTTTTCACTCATTTAGATTTTCTGATCGAATTCAATTCACATTATTTCTGTTTGTAAATTTGGTGCCTTTTTCAATGAATCTATAATTTTTGGACAAAATATTATCATAACTTATTTGTGTCTCCTTATTTTTTCTCTTGAATTCTTCTTTTTTTTTCATTAAAATTGCCGATAAAATTGCATCCAGCAGTAATAATTTAACTTCAGAAACAAAATTAAAAAGGATGATCCTTCAGCTATGACAGTTCGAAGCAATTTCGAAGTTTTTGAAATTGATCCAAATGAAGAATATGATATTTTATTTCACGTGAAATCTAAAAGTGATTTCAATTCACTTTCGGTCGAATTGCGGAACAAGAACTTTAAAAACAGGAGACAGCAGTACGAAGCTGTCGACGTCGAGAGCAGTTAAATGCTACTATACCACTTTCAGTATCGCAGCACAGCGCTTCACTCTCGATCAAAGGTGAATAAAATAGAGAGAAAAATTTTTCGTACCCCTCTAAAAAATGTTTGAAAAATTTTCTAGCCCCCTCCAAATTTTTTTCTGGATACGCCACTGTCATCAAGGGTATAAGAAAACGCTGGCTCGCATTAGACAACAATTTAAATGGAAACGTATGTCCAAGGACGTTAAAAGTTTCGTTAAAAATTGTCCACAGTGCCAGCAGAATAAGTGTACCCCCACTAATAAAATGCCCATGGTGATAACTGACACTCCAAGTGGCCTTCCCCTGTCTTATTCGGGAAACAGATATATTTTGACTTTTCAGGATGACTTAACAAAGTTCATGGACTGTGCGGCTCTTCCTGATATGGAAGCTTCGACAGTGGCTAGAGCCTTTTACGAACAAATTGTGACAAGATACAGAATTCCAAAGTAGCTCGTGACTGATAATGGTGCAAACTTCACGTCGAAGATTTTTTCACAGACATGCAAGTTACTAGGCGTGAAGAAACTCCACACTACAAAGTACCATCCTCAAGCCAATGGTTCATGGGAGCGAAGTCAACGACCTCTAGCCAAATATCTTAGATCTTTTGCGACGAAAGACTAAAGAAATTGGGACCAGTGAGTGGTTTGAGTTCGAAATGCCAACTAACCTGAACAGAAAAACTACGCCACTTTATAACGGTGATGACTACCCTCTAATTCTCAAATATCAACTCGGGGAAGCCCACAGGTTGGCTAACGAGAATCTCGAGAGAGCTAATATTAAATCGAAGGTAAACTACGATAAGGGTGATAAAACCATTGTTTTTAAAGTAGGGCAAAATGTTTTGTTAAAAAATCCCGCAAGGAAAAATAAATTTTCTCCTATGTGGTAAGAACCATTTCAAATAATATCAACAGGTGATGTGAATTCGAGAATTAAAATAGGCAGCAAAATTAAAAGAGTTCAAAACAATCAATTAAAAGTTTTTTTCATAACAACCATTTAATGCCAACAAAAACACACCAAAAACAGATAAAAAATATATCTTTTTTAACAATTTTTGTCTTTCTTTTAAGTATTTAAAAGGTGAAAACAAAGGGAATTCAAACTATTACTTTATTTTTATTTTTCATCTATTTTTTTTAGTTTCTAATTATTTTACATTTGCCAGATATTACAGTAAACAAAAAAAATGTCCAATATTTATTGGCGTGGCAAAATCGCATCGTCACCTCCTCGCGGTGCTGGATATCCAACTTACGACGAGCGTTGGATCCATTCGATCCATGAGCTGAGTCACCTGAGTTATCTTTTCAGGAACTAGGAGCAAAAGAACAGAAATATCGCTCTGAATGCACCAGCTCACAATCAAATCCAAGAGCGTCTGACACATATTGTGCTGCACACTGGTAAGCGTCTGTACTCTGTGGGGCGGCTGAATATAAACTATGGATAGAAGTAACTGACCTATTTATGGTACGAACACTAAGTTAAAAAAATTATGGCAATGAACAAAACGACTAGATTAAATACCCCAATTGGCAATCCAGTGAAACTGGTAAATCCACTCTCTTTAGAGGTCGGTCCTATGGATTCTAAGTTGGACCAATTACACGGTGTAACACTCAAAATATACGCGGGCGGAGATCTATCAGGTTTTGTAGAGCTAGTCGCACTGAATACGAAACGGTATTTGAAAATCCCCTAACACCCCCAAAATCTGGAGTTACGGGCAAAAAACGGTTTTTTGGACCTTCACCCATTGAAAAAATTCTAGCTTCGACAATTTTTTATCCATTTTCGATTTTTTTACAGTTTCTGATAGAAGATAAATATATATAAAACATGTAACTCGGTTAAACCACTTAGAATTTATAAGATGTCAAAGTTCAAAAATTCAATTTTTTTTGTCATTTGCCCAACTTCGGCATCAATTTAAAGTATATGTTTTCAAAACAACATGCTATTTAAAAAATATATTCTAAAACTATATCTATTTCCCAATTGATCGAGGTATTTTGTATGAAAATCACTTCAAAATTGGCTTAGAAAAAAAAATTTTTCGATTTCAACCCAGATACAGAAATTCGAACTTTTAGGTATAGAACAAAAATGTTGTTTCGGCACGTAGTAGGATAAGTTGGGCGCTAGGATTTGATGAAGGGTTTTTGTAGAGGAGCTCAATACAAACATTTTTTTTTCTTTGGGAGGGGGTCTATCTCCCCCCGTTTAGGTGGGAGGGGCATTTTTCTAAAAAAAAATTATCAAAAAAAAAATTATTAAAAAACAACGGCAACACTTACAGTAATAAATGATACCGTTTCCAAAAGGCAAAATTGTGCATTTGATTCTAATTTTTAAATCAATATAATATTACCAATAGTTTTTGAAATAATCGATTTCAAAGTGAAAAATAGGAGAAAAAAAAATTTTTAAAACTCATTTTATACTATTTTTGTCCAGACTGTGAATTTTAGTAAATAAATTACTTAGACAGAAAACTGCCTCAATTAATTCCATATCGAACCGTGAAAATTATATGTTTCTATGTCTTCTAGTTTATGAGAAAATTGAAAAATAAAAACAAATAAAAACAAAAAATATTTTGAAAAAAGAAAAATCTGATAAAATAATTTTTCAATTTTCCCAAAAACTAGAAGACATAGAAACATAGTTTTCACGGTTCGATAAGGAATCAATTGAGGCAGTTTTCTGTGTGAGTAATTTTTTTTACTAAAATTCACAGTCTGGACAAAAATAGTATAAAATGAGTTTCAAAAATTTGTTTTCCTATATTTTTAACTTTGAAATCGATTATTTCAAAAACTATTGGTAATATTATATTGATTTAAAAATTAGAATCAAATGCACAATTTTGCCTTTTGGAAATGGTATCATTTATTACTGTAAGTGTTGCCGTTGTTTTTTAATAATTTTTTTTTTTGATAATTTTTTTTTTAGAAAAATGCCCCTCCCACCTAAACGGGGGGAGATAGACCCCCCTCCCAAAGAAAAAAATGTTTGTATTAAGAATTAAAAAATTCATCTAAAAAAAAAAATAATAACAACAAATGCCCACTTTGCAAATACCTAGTGTTAAATACAACAAAAAAAATCATATACCCACCAAGTGCAAAAACAATAGAAACAACCACTGCAATAGCATCACACAATCAACAGCTTATCAAAAAAAAAAAACAAAAACTTTCGCGTCTCCCAAATTGCCTTCAGTGTTCAGTGCATACGAGTAATCCTTTCTTTTCCTTCCCCCCATCCTTCTTGCAGTCTGACTTGATAACGATTGTGGTTTCGCGAGTGGAACCTCTTCTCAAAATGCCGTAATCGTTATCAGTTTGATTTCCAGATAGATTATTGTGTGTGTTAATAAATAACCAGGGGCGGATCGATACAAATTATCACTAAGGCATAACACTAGTGATAATTTGTTTTGTTGAAGCCCAAATTGGAATTTATTTAACATATTCAATATAGTTAATTGTCGGATAAGGTTTTTAAAAGTTTTGGTATATTTAAATGGTAGGTACATTCAGGGTCGATTATGCCAACATTCGTGGGCTTAGATCGAACTTCTGCGATGTGTACATTTACACTGTACAAAACAGGCCAGCTGTTTTGGCATTAGGTGAGACTCAAATAAGTGAAAATTCAGATTGTTCTGAATTTAATTTAAATGGGTATTGCTTGGTGCCATTATTCTTCTCTCACCACGGTCTCGCCATATATATTAGAAATGATGTAGCTTATCAACTCCAACCACAATACGGCCTGTGTGTAAACACAAATTTTAATTTCATGTGGTTAAAATTCACGGTTAATAAGCGCATCATTCATACGTGTTTTATTTATCGGAGCCCCAACCTGGACAGTAATTCAACTTCTAACGAATTTGATGCTCTGTCCGACTCCATCCAAAGGATTGTTTCCCTGTATCCTCACACTGAAATCGTCATTACGGGCGATTTCAATGTACACAATTCTTCGTGGCTTCGCTATTCTGGCCAGACAACACCCGAAGGAAGGTATGTTGAGATCTTCGCTGAGTTAAACCATCTAACTCAGCTTGTCGACGAGCCAACTCGAATTTCGGACGTTGTGGGCCAAGCTGAAAACACCCTAGACCTGTTTCTTACCTCGGACCCAGATAAATACACTGTTAGTGTATTATCGCCTCTAGGCAAGTCAGATCATTGTGTCATATCTGCAAATTTCTCATGTCTCAAAAATCCAGTTAAAGAAAAATCACCAAAGAGAGAAAGCCAACTGGGAGGGACTCAACGGTTTCTTTAAAAACTTTAACTGGTCGCTATGCTTCCTCGATAGTGACGTTGATTCCAGTGCAGATATGATCACAAATTTAATTCTCTCCGGAATGAGAAATTTTATCCCGAATAGGGTTAAAACAATCAAACCGAAAGAGAATGCATGGTTTGACTCGAGCTGTAAAGAGGTTATCAGGAATAAAGAGGTAAGTTTCCGTTGTTATAAAGCCAATCCCACTGAGGAAAACCGGAAAAAGTTCAAACAGGCTAGAAAGGTCAGCAACGCCCATATCCGACGAACCAAATTCCTGCATGATCAAAAATTAAGACAAAAAATACTTCAATGTCCCACAGGGAGTAAAAATTTTTGGTCATTTGCTAAAAACATTAAAAACTCTTCGTCATCTGCGGTTCCAACGCTTGTCTTCAATGACACTCCCTTTGTAAGCTCTGTTGAGAAAGCTAATCTCCTAGCAAAGCAGTTCGCTGCCAACTCTACACTGCCAGATAGTGTCATGACTCCTCCAGTACTTGAGTGTGTAAACGGTTCCATGGGACGAATCTTCTTTCGCACTCGTACAGTGGCAAGAGTCCTGAAAGACCTTGACATACACAAATCCGCTGGCCCGGATAGTATCCCTCCCATCGTTCTGAAGAGGTGTTCTTCCACGCTGGCAAAACCACTGCGTAAGCTTTTTCATCTGTCCTACTCTACTGGACTCGTTCCGAGTGGATGGAAAACCGCATTTGTCCAGCCTGTCCCTAAAAAAGGCGAATCCTCCTCACCCTCCAACTATCGACCAATTGCGCTCACGTCCCTTCTTTCCAAGGTCATGGAAACGCTGATTAATTTCCAGCTTAAGAAATATCTTGAAGAACGGAAGCTTCTTAATGACCGGCAGTACGGCTTTCGTAGCAATAGGTCCACTGGTGATCTGATGGTATATCTCACCGAACAGTGGAACAAATCTTTGCATCGTTTTGGAGAAAGCAAGATTATTGCGCTTGATATTTCAAAGGCATTTGATAGAGTTTGGCATCAAGCTCTCTTATCGAAAATGCATGCATTCGGTATCGATGATTCTCTTCTTCATTGGATTAGAAATAACCTTTCGGGCCGTTCAATACAAGTCGTATTGGATGGTTTCAAGTCTGAAACCCACAAAATAAACGCTGGTGTGCCCCAGGGCTCCGTTTTGTCTCCGACTCTCTTTCTCATTTTCATTAATGATTTGCTCTCTGAAACTTCTAATCCATTAAATTGTTTCGCAGATGATAGTACCCTCAGCTTTTCATATTCATTTGAAGATTCACACCCATGTCCTTCGGATGTGGATTTTCAACGACAAAATATGATAAGCTCATTAAATTCTGACCTTGACAGCATTGTTCAATGGGGAATAAGAAATCGTGTAGAATTTAATGCATCAAAAACACAATGCTGCTTACTATCATGAAAACGGAACCTTCCACCCATGCCACTATCAATGAGTGGCACTTGCATCGAGGAAACTGAGAAACTTTTCATTCTCGGTATGAGTGTAACAAACCACCTTCTGTGGAACGAACACATATTCGATGTCGCCAAAAACGCTGCGAAATGTTTAGGTTTTCTCCGAAAATGCAAGAAATTCTTCTCATCTTCTGATCTAGCTGTAATCTATAAAGCTTACATTCGACCAAAACTTGAATACAATTGTCACATCTGGGCAGGTGCTCCGATAACGTATTTGAGTTTCTTGGACAGAATACAAAAACGTGCTTTCAAAATGATAGATGATAGATCGATAACTGAGACAATTGCGTCCCTAGACCACCGACGTAATGTGTCATGTCTCTCCTTGTTTTATCGCTATTTTTATAAACAATGTTCAGATGAAATAGCTAGTTGCATTCCTCCCCTGAAAAAATTTAACCGTAATACTCGCGCTTCTAGGAATGCTCATCAGTTTACCCTTGAGCCCAACTTCGGACGTACCGTCAAATACAGAGATTCTTTCTTTAGCCGCACCACACGAATGTGGAATATATTACCCGCCTCTGTTTTTCCCTGCCATTTTAATGTCCAGAGCTTTAAAACTAATGTGCATCGGTTTCTCCTTTTAAATCCCTCCCTATTTTCCTGAAGCTCGCACTGTGTTTAACATATTAAGGGTATTTAACTCCCTTTAGTGCGCGTTAATTATAAAAAAAAAAAAAAAAAAAAAGCTCCTCTACAAAAACTTGTTATCAAATCCTGGCGCCCAACTTATCCTACTACGTGCCGAAACAACATTTTTGTTCTATACCTAAAAGTTCGAATTTCTGTATCTGGGTTGAAATCGAAAAATTTTTTTTTCTAAGCCAATTTTGAAGTGATTTTCATTCAAAATACCTCGATCAATTGAGAAATAGATATAGTTTTAGAATATATTTTTTAAATAGCATGTTGTTTTGAAAACATATACTTTAAATTGATGCCGAAGTTGGGCAAATGACAAAAAAAATTGAATTTTTGAACTTTGACATCTTATAAATTCTAAGTGGTTTAACCTAGTTACATGTTTTATACATTGTTAAAAAGGTATATTTATCTTCTATCAGAAACTCGAAAATGGGTAAAAAATTGTCGAGCTTAGAATTTTTTCAATGGGTGAAGGTCCAATAAGCCGTTTTTTGCCCGTAACTCCAGATTTTGGGGGTGTTAGGGGATTTTTAAATACCGTTTCGTATTCAGTGCGACTAGCTCTACAAAACCTGATAGGTCTCCGCCCGCGTATATTTTAAAACCTCATTTTTGTAACACCGTGTTATTGCTTATAAATATTGCGAGACGGAGTTCAAAGATGCAAAGAACTCCCCAAACAATACTATTGATGTTAAACACATCAGCGAAAAAGGGACCAAGAAAAATGAAGAGATCGACATTACAAATCAACAGAGTTCCACCGAAGACAAAGAGATAGACCAATCAAAATCAAAGAACTACTTAGAAGAATGGCAAATTGAAATAGCGGCAAGAAAACAACTTGAACTTCTAGTTCAAAGTCTTCAGCTGCAAGTGAAAAAACTCTAAGAGAAAGTTTCCTTACTTGACAAGAAAGATTCAGAGTCCACGCTTCAATTAAGTCCAAAATATATTGAACCTGAATATCAAACTGATGAAGAAGAGCTCTGGTTTGAAACTGAGAAAAAGAAAAATAAGCGTTACACAAAGGAACGTAAACGTAGTCCTGAGACTTGTTCAAGAAATCAGAAAAGCTCTAAAACCGAAAATAATAAAGAGTTGTTAACAGAAACTAAAGAAGCGAATAATGTGGTAGCTGTTGTTTTATCAAACTCTCACGCTAACGGCAGCAAAAAAATTACTTAATATCTTAAGTAAATAATAGAAAAATGTACTAAAAAAGCTTGCAAATACACATCGTACAACAAAGACAACTGGAAAGTCACAGTCAAAGAAGCCGACGAGTATAGATCTGTCACTGAAGAACTGAGCAAACACCAAACTCAATGGTACTCATATGAGAACAAAGCTTCAAGGCCAATAAAAGTAGTAGCCAGAGGTCTTCATTCCTCGTGCTCTCCCGAGGAAGTAGTGAAAGATCTTGTGCAAAAAGGCTTCCAAGCCCTTGATGCAGTCAATCTATTTAAGAAAATAGGATTAAAAACTCCTCTGGAGAATCGGCGACAATTAAGAGGTTACTACCTCTTTGTAAACAAGGTCTCGAGGAGATTTATAAAGTAAGTACAATCTTGGGCATAGCTGTTAAAATTGAACCACTCCGAAAATCTAAAGTTGTTCCGCAGTGCAAACGTTGCCAAGCTTTTGGTCATACCCAAAAATACTGCAACCACGAGTTTGCTTTTGTAAAGTGCGAAGGAAAACATGCAACTAAAAATTGTCCGATGAGCAAAGATCAGAAAGCAAAATGTGTGAACTGCCAGGGTAATCACCCGGCAAGCTATAGAGGCTGCCCAGTTGCCAAAAAATTCCAAGAGTTCAAAAGCAAAAATACATCTGCTAGAGACAAACCCAGAAACGCAGTAAATATCGATTTAACTGCTGAAAACAATACGAAGAATGAACCGCCTAAAAAAGCTGTTCAAAGTAAAAGCGATGAAAATAAAGCCTATTCTCAGATTGTACAAATGTGCGGAAGAATGAAGAGACTTCCATAAAAGAAATGCTACAACTCATTATTCAAAGAATTGATAAACAGGATTTGAATATTAAACCGTTAAGCGAAAAAGTCGCTCTTAAAAAACAATGATGGACAGAACACTTAAAATCGCTACATGGAATGCAAACGGTCTTTTACAACACTTATCCGAATTAAAAATCTTTTTACATCTAGAACATATAGATATTTGCTTGATGTCCGAAACTCATTTCTCCAATGGGCAAAGTCTAGATAATGTAATAGAAAACTATTCATGTTACCACGCTCCACATCTAGCTCACAAGGCAAGAGGTGGATCGGCGATTCTTATAAACGAAAGCTTAAAACATTATGAAGAAACCAAGCTTACTAATGAAAATATGCAAGTAACAACTATTAGTATTTACTGCCCACCAAGGCGCTCCCCGACAGAAGATAACTTTACAGATCTATTAAATCTTCTTGGGCATAACTTTCTTGTTGGTGGAGACTTCAATGCGAAACACACCCATTGTGGTTCAAGACTTATATCAACAAAAGGCAAAAGACTTTTCCAAGCAGGCCGTAAATACAATTGAGAATTCTATTCCTCCAGGTCGCCAACTTAATGGCCTTCCGATACTAACAAAATGCTAGACCTTATTGACTTTTTCGTAGCTGAAGGAATCAAACGAAATCACATTAGTGTCGAAGGTAATTATGACCTGTCATGTTGCGGATTCCTGGCCAAAAAAAATCCATTCTATATGAAAATAAACAAAAAACAAAAAAATTCCAAAAATAAACCATCGTTGGTCTACTGTAATTTATTTTTTTTTCTTGCACTTCGTCAATAAAACTTTGGGATGCACATACAAATTTCGGAAACACTGCAACCAGGTTCTCCATGATGCATTTGATGAACTCCTCGCCTGGTTGATGAAGATAGTGTTGTCCATAGCCTAGAACGAAGGAATATATTTATTAAATTAAAAGAAATCACAAATATAAAGAACAAAAAAAACTTATATTTCTGGTGGGTTGTTTCTGGGTGACACTCTGTCTGTTGTTCTGGTTGATGAGGATAGATGTCTTCCAAAGCCTAGAATTAAATACATTTAAATTCAATTAAATAAATGATATTATTAAAAAAAAAGAACTGCTCCTACTACAACTACAGACAGGAGAAATATATATTTCTCTTGTCTTTGCTTCAACTTAGCTGCCGTTCTGTTTTTCTTCTCATGTGCTGTAGTCAAGAAAGGGGTTGTTTTGTTTTTTTATATTTTTATGTCAGTTCGTATTGTGAGGTCATGGTATAAGAAGAGAAGGTATGCTCATTAGAAAAAACTCAGTATCGAGAACTGTCAAATGAAAGAAAAAAAGATGGCTACTTAAGGTGTTGACAGCCCAGCCCATTGAAATTGTTGTTGTAAACAAATTTGTCTTGGAAATTGTTGTTGCTTTTGACTTTGCCAAATGCCAAACGTCAAAACACTATTACCCCATTTTGTAAGATGGCGGCTCTAATGATCATACCTTGTCTTTTTATACCATGTTGTGAGGTAAGATAGGGGTTGTTTTTTTTTTATTTTCTGTTTAGGTATATCAAGATCAAGTCGAAGTGAAACCTACAAGAAAAATTCTTGTTTCTTCCCTCGTTCTGCAGCTGCAGCCGACCGGCTGCCGGGTGTGTGTGAAAGCATACTCATTTCTTGACAAAACCGTGTATCCGGGCCGGATAGCCGGTCTCGGTTATGTGTGAAATGGGCCTTACACATCCCAGATTCCATGTCCGATAGGAATAGTTGCAATGGAATGGAATCCGAACAAAATTAATTAAAGGGTGACATCGAAATTAAATTTCAATTTGTTTTATGCTTTTTCTTTGAAAAGAAACAAAAAAAAGAATGCTTAAAGGACAAATAAATAGAAATAAGACAAAAATACAGTAAAAGGAAATGAAATTGTATAAGAATAACGAAAGCCTGATAAAGAAGATAGATATAAATTTAGAAATAGCTCTAACGTAACCATAGCATTTGTGTTAGGGGGTTGGAATGTGCTGATTAAGATCTAAAAAAAAACTAGGAGGCACCCTGTTACTTGGTAGAGCAAGTTAGAATCCACAAACGCATACCTATAGAAATGAAAAAAATAAGTGCACATATACACAAGTACTGTTTATACACTTGTTGTTCATATATCATAATAAAACGGAGTTCTCATACAGTTAGAAAGTGGTGTGATGTTTGCTACATTGGATTATAAAGTATATATTATTCGGAACGGATAGCTGTTTAATATTTTTCATTTCTAACTCATTCAAGAAGTTACAGCCGTGGGGTTAACGTCGTTGTGTGGATTAGTATTGTAAGGTAATAGAATAAAGTGAATAAAGACAGACTAAAGTGACAAAGTATTAATTTTTTTATTAAATATAGAATTTAGCCTAACAAAGGGTAATGCAGTAAATTAAAAATTTTATTTTATAAAAGTGAAGCATATGAGGAAAATTAAAATTAAAATTAAATTTAAAAACGAGGTGAGTGAAAAAAAAAAACGCAAGAATTTATCAATATTAATAATGTGCAATTTTGTGTAGGTACTTATTTGGCGGTCGTAGAAAGTTAATTAATTTAATTGATCTCTTGAATTTTATCGATCTGGTTTCATCGAAAACTCATCCACACTCTCATTTTGAATGAAACTTAAATCATCTGCCAAAATTTTTGGAAAAAAAACATTGGTTGACAACGTATAAAGTGCCGATGAAGCCCTATCCCACGTTCAACAAGTAACAGTATTCATAGCTCAACTAACAACAAAAAAATTTAAATAATTTTTAACAAATCAATTATATTAAACAACAGTCAACATAAAAATTTAAACAAACATTTAATAGCTTTCAAAAACAAAAAAAAAAGCTAAAATCCACTTAAAATTATATAGAAGAAGTTTTATAAAAACTAAAATTCTTAAAATCGAATAATTCAAAACTTAAATGATAATAATTAAAATCTATTTAAAAGTTTCAACAAATTAAGGGTACTTTAAAATTAGATAAAATCAAGCGAAGACAAGCTAAATATAGCACTTCAAAATTACTTAAAAGATATAAAAAAAAAAAAAAAATAACGTAACTAAAAATAACAAAAGAAAAAATATATTAAAAATACCTGTGAATTATAAATACAGGATATAAGATTTTAAAGTCAATTTTCATAGCGTCATCTTGTTACATATATCTATAAAAAAAATTTGTCATTGTCCAAATCTAAATTGTTTTAAATCAGAAAAATCCATATTTTGTTGTAATCATTTCGGTTAAATTATCTCATGTACACTTCCCTGATTGTGCCCAGTGCCGGATTAGCCTCAAGGCAAACTAGGCAGCTGCCTAGGGGCCCCACTTCAGCTAGGGGCCCCTCGCCCTGACTACGAAACAAAAAAAATTTCAATAAAAAACAGCGTTACATTTGTATTTTTTCGATATTTTTGATTAGGGAAAAATGGAAAATCAACCCAGAAAATGGGAAAACAGTCAGCTCAAAATATACCACGTTTAAATACCAAACGTTCTTTTTACAACATTTAAAATCAAAATTCATCATATTTATACAACAAATTAAAAAAAAACTACTTCTTCCCATGTGCTTCACCATTAATATTAAAACTGTAAATCTCTTCTTAAAAAAAAACATTATTATTACCTACTGGTCTATTCGAATATTATTCCAACGACATCGAACCAGAGTTTAGCTAGAGATGGTGCCATTCAAGCTCTTCATGTTGCAATCAGTGAATATGTCAGAAAAATCTGAGATTGTGCATGCAGAAAAGTTACTCAAAATAATATTAGATAAAATTGTCCAATAAACGTTCCCAACTTGTATTGTAGCTTAAGAATCTACAGAAGTTTGATGATTTCTAACGTCTGCTTCTACACGAAGATTTTGGAAAAGAAATTGGTATCGTTTATATTGAATAGCTCTATTGTTGTTAATTTTAACAAAAATTGACAAAGGTAAGATTTATTAACAGTAAAATTATCTAAAAAATAATATAAAAACCAATTCCGTGAGTTAATTAAATAAAATTTTATAGTTGGTCAGAGTGCGGGTTTGTCTCGCAAGGTAGGAGCAAAATGGAATTTTTTCATATATCTGACGAAGTTTGTTGGGGTAGTATGAAAATTATAAAATTTTATTTAATCAACTCACGTACCTAATTGGTTTGTATATCATTTTTTAGGATAATTTTATATTTAATAAATCTTACATTTGTCATTTTTTGTTTATTTGAACAACAATGGAGCTATTCAATAAAAACGATGCCAATCTCTTTTCCAAGATGGCGGCTGCTCCCGACCTCCTGTCAGCCAAACAAATTAATTTTTATGATAAGGACAACCAGCAAAACACATTCCATGAAAAAAATTTTGAAAAATGTGATTTCATGCCCATATTTTGAGTAATTTTCCTTGGCTATAATAATAAAATCAAAATTGAAACTTTTTCATATGATTTCTCTTTCCAGTTTTATAATGAAACCGTAATGCCGACTTATAACGAGTCGATTTTCGCCGTGCGGCGAAGCTTTTCGGCGTCAGTCGAGTCGAGTGAACGTTAGGGCTGCCAGACATCCCGATTTCAAGGGGACAGTCCCGACATTTGGACCCTGTCCCGATATCTGCCCCGATTTACAAACTGTCCCGATTTTGTCCCGACATTCCGATTTCCTTCAAAAACTTTGGGAAAAAAAAATAAAAATTTTAAGCAAAAAAGCTTTTAGCTTCAATTTATTAACTTTCAAATAAAAAAAACTGGCAAATCGCATAGAATTTTTAAAACTTCTTTTTTTAAAAGGCGACGTTAAATTTTATGGAAATTTGAGATTTTTGCCTACATTTATTAAAAGATACATCAATTGACATTTTTTTTGATGATTTTTTATGGATAAGGCCCAATGTATTGACTATCCATTAAGTTTAAAGACACCATGAAAAAATAAAAATTTTTCAAATCGCATACGAATATTAAAACTTTCCATTTTATATGGTGACTTTGACTTTAATGGAGAGTAAATAAATTGGGACTAAGTTTAGTTTTCAAAAAATGAAATTTTGAACAATTCATATTTTTGCGTGAAATCCACAAAAATGAAGGAAATAAGTCAAGGAAAATATTGCAATCACACACGTGATTCTGTTTATCTGTTTTTAATAATTTTCGATTTCAAGTAATTTTTTGGTGTCCCGATTTGTCCCGACTTTTAAGACCTATTGTCCCGACATCAATTAAATTTTATCTGGCAGCCCTAGTGAACGTAAGCCGTACGCGACTAAAGTGACAATCCCCATACTAGAGTCGACTTTAAACGTGAGACATATCATGTGGCTAAAATCGACTCGTGAAAAGTCGGCATAGGTATACCTACTTATACGTTTTGAATCTAAGACATTTTCTTATAACTTATCGTTAATTAAAATTATCTGTGAACCTCAAGTTGCTAAAATTTTTTTGTTGAGATATCACTGCAATATTTATAATAGTTATTTCAAAACTTTTAGTTTACATTTATAAAATGACATGATAGGACACCAGATTATATCCGATTAGTCTCTAGTAAGTTACCTGCACAAATTTCTAACCTAACTTAAAAATAGCTTATGATATTGAAAAAGCATCGGAAAAGGGCCCAAGAATTATTTTGCCTAGGGGCCCATGACATGGTTAATCCGGCTCTGATTGTGCCCTCTACTGTATCGATAACTAATACTAATTTTGATAGCCCTATTACAGATACTTTTAAAGAGCTCTTTCAAGGTAGGAAAATATCAGGCTCGGGTTTTTGGTTTTCTACAAAAGTGTATAAAGGCACTTAAATTGTTTTTTTTTTGTAAAATTTTTCTTGGAGGGTCGACATTGAAGGAAGTTATTGTTTTTTTTTATTTGTTATGAAATATAATGCTTCATAATAAATTTGGATTTGAAGAATTTCTCTAATGAAAAACTACATCTTTTTCTTGTTTTGTTGAAACAAAACATCATGTTTTGAGGAGTTGAATTTCAGGGGTGCAGATGGACGACTAAGTGGACGTTGATAATAAGGGAGTGACCCAAACGGTATCTGTGTTTGGGAAGTTTATTAAAGGCCAACTAAACTTCAAGGTTGGGTGGCTTAAATGGCCGCGCTGTGACAACACCTACAGCGCCCTCGTGTGGTAAAGGTCCGTTCGCTGTTGTTTTCCGGCATGATATATGTTTTGGCTGTTGGTAAGGTTTGATTTCCGGGACAAGATCCCCCCCACATCCGGCGAGCTAAGCTGTGCACCCGCAAGCAGGCCACGTTTCTGGGATCAAACATCCTCTCCCATATACTCCTTTACCTTCGTTTCCCTTCCTGATAAGGTAGTTCTACTGCCTTGCGAGTCGGCAATTCCTCATTCCTAATTCCTTCCCTTCCACTGACCAGCAACAGTCATCAGATCATACTCCAGTGATTCTATCACTAAGTGAATCAAAAGTAATAGAAAAAAGTAATCCAAAGCTTGTAAATAAGAAAACAAACTGGAGTGATTTTAGAGAAAGGCTTTTAAGTTTTATAAATTTAAGATCTCCCATGGATACAATCGAGCAAATTGACCATGAAGTGGAACTATTTATTGCTGATGTGCAACAGGCCGCTGAAAAAATTACTTCAACATTTTCTAATAGAAGACAAAATGAAATAAAATATCCATTAGAGATAAGAGAGTTGATAATAGAGAAAAGAAGAGCTCGAAGGAAATGACAAAATACTAGATTTCCAGATGATAAAACAACGTTTAACCGTATAAGCAACAATCTTAAAAAAAAAAAACAAATTTATAAATGCAAAAATGTTTCACTTAGTACATTCCTTAAGAATTTAACGACTGATGCTTCAACCGATTTTTCGCTATGGAAAGCAGCCAAGTGCCTGAAAAGACCGCAGTTACAAAACTCGCCCTTGAAATCTAAAGATGGGAAATGGATCGGTAACCCAAAAGAAAAAGCTAACCTTTTCGCGGAGCATCTTGCACGGAGAAAAAATAAAGTATTTCTGGTAAATTTAACTTTAATGTAGAGTTTAAATAGGGATGACTCCCCAATAAAATGGAATTTACCTTACTTTTCTAGTAAATTTTTAGCTTATGATTAACTTTACAGTAAAGCCTTTTTTTGTATGAATTTCTAATAGAAATTACTAGAAAGTTAGATACATATTTTACCTTACTATAAGGCTGAAAATACTGATTTTTAAAGTAAATTGAACTTCTCTATGGAAGGTATATAATTTAGTTACAGATTGGATCAACTAAAGTCAATTTCATTGTTATTGATGACATTTTTCTAAATAAAATTGTATGCATTTATCTTACAAAAATTAAAATAAAAAAGGTAATTTTTGTAATTATTGAAAAGCATAACTAGGTAACACGTACTTAATCCTCAAAGCTATTTAGAAGTAAGTAACGTATGACCCTTTTATTAGTTTGCGATTTTGTTTTGCCGGAAAACAAACAATTTTATTTAGGAAAATATCATCAATCAAAATGGAATTGACTTTATTTGATCCAATTTTTTTTTCTAATTCTTCATGAATTAATTAGATTGAATGATGTTAATGCATATGGATACTCCAATATTATTCTAAAACAAGAAAAAAATTTGCTATCCGTAATTACGGAGCCAATAATAACGCATAAAAGAACACAAAAAGTAATGAAAACATTTCACTTCCAAAAGAAAAACACAAATTTGAAAAGAAATTTTTACATTTTATTTCTTTATTTTAATTATTTCGCAACCGGACACCGAAAAGCTATGACAAAAAAAAAAATCCAAAACAAATGGAAAACAAAATGGCAGACTTTTCAATGACAGCAATTAAGATATGGGGGATAAATTCCTAGAATTAGGTAGTATTATGACCTTAGTGTAAGGTAAAACTTTTTCATAGAATAGTTAAATTTGTAAAATATGTTTTACTAGAATCTTAAAGTGAAAAGAGTCATTCACTTTTACTTCAAATCTAGGGCAAACCCTAGATTAAAAAAAAAAAATTGCCTTACGAATTGAACATTTATTGGATCCGTAAAGTAATTTTAACAAGAAAATTATGGTGAACAAAATAAAGTAGTATACCCTTTACCTATATCCTATAGCAATATTTACTATACGTAGGGTAAAATATACTTTCTAATAAAAAGGCGTATGACTGATCTTACTTTAAGATTCTAGTAAAAATTATTTTATTGATTTCTGTGAATATTTTACAATTTTAACTTCACATAGAGTGAGTTTTACCTTACACTAAGGTAAAAACCAATACCGATCTCTAGGAATTTTCCCCAATAGGTTCCAGTGCATGTCGACGAGTCTTGACATGAAAAGTTTAATGGAGGCACTCAATTTCATGTGAAAGTTCAATATTAGAGAATTTAATCTTTGATTTTCTGGATACGAATAAAATTTATAATTTTGATAGAAGATGTGTTTTTCTTTTGGAAATGGAAGATTAAGCTAAAAATTATATCAAGTAAGTCAATTTCATATTATTTTCCTAAGGCAAATTTTCTGCATGTATCTACCAAAATTATAATAAAATAAAATGCACGGCTGGGTCGCACGAACTTGCTCTTACTGTTCAAGTTGCTTATTGCTTATTATATAAATGCTTCTTCATAAAAAGTTTCGTTGAAATCAAATAAGCAGTTTCGGAGCAAATCGTTTACAATGACACTCCTTTTGTTAGTTCTCTTGAGAAAGCCAACCTTCTCGCCAGGCAGTTCGCTGCCAATTCAACGTTAACAGAAAGGGTCATGACTCCCCCTTCACTTGAGCGAGTAAATAGTTTTATGGGACCTATCTTTTTTCGTACTCGTGCAGTGGCAAGAGTTCTTAAAGACCTTGACATACACAAATCCGCTGGCCCGGATAGTATCCCTCCCATAGTTCTGAAGAGGTGTTCTTCTACGCTGGCAAAACCACTGCGTAAGCTTTTCCATCTGTCCTACTCTACAGGCCTCTTTCCGAGTGGATGGAGAACAGCCTTTGTCCAGCCTGTCCCTAAAAAAGGCGAATCTTCTTCACCCTCTAACTATCGTCCGATCGCACTTACGTCCCTTCTTTCCAAGGTCATGGAAACGCTGATTAATTTCCAGCTTAAGAAATATCTTGAAGAACGGAAGCTTCTTAATGACCGGCAGTATGGCTTTCGTAGCAATAGGTCCACTGGTGATTTGATGGTTTATCTCACCGATCAGTGGAACAAATCTTTACATCGTTTTGGAGAAAGTAAGATTGTTGCACTTGATATTTCAAAGGCATTTGATAGAGTTTGGCATCAAGCTCTCTTATCGAAAATGCTTGCATTCGGTATTGATGAATCTCTTCTTCGTTGGATTAGAAATTACCTTTCGAACCGTTCAATTCAAGTCGTTTTGGATGGATTCAAGTCTGAAACCAATAATATAAACGCTGGTGTGCCCCAGGGCTCCGTTTTGTCTCCGACTCTCTTTTTCATTTTCATTAATGATTTGCTCTCTGAAACTTCTAATCCATTAAATTGTTTCGCAGATGATAGTACCCTCAGCTTTCATATTCGTTCGAAGATTCACACCCATGTCCTTCGGATGTGGAACTCCAACGGCAAAATATGATAAGCTCATTAAATTCTGATCTCGAATGCATTGTCCAATGGGGAATAAGAAACCGCGTAGAATTTAATGCTTCTAAAACACAATGCTGCTTACTATCATTAAAACGAAACCTTCCCCCTTTGCCACTATCCATGAGTGGTACTTGCATAGAGGAAACTGATCAGCTTTCGATTCTAGGTATGTCCATTACAAACCACCTTTTGTGGAATGAGCACATATTCGATGTAGCCAAAAACTCTGCGAAATGCTTAGGTTTCCTCCGAAGATGTAAGAAATATTTCACCCCTTCTGATCTGGCTATAATCTATAAAGCATATATTCGCCCAAAGCTCGAGTATAATTTCCATATCTGGGCAGGTGCTCCTAAGACCCACTTGAGTTATTTGGATAGAATTCAAAATAGAGCTTTTAAAATGATAGGTGATAGGTCCATTACTGATACAATCCCATCTCTTGAGCACCGCCGGAATGTATCATGCCTGTCCTTATTTTATAGGTACTTTTTTAAAAAATGTTCTAATGAAATAGCTAGCTGCATTCCTCCCCTTAAACAATTCAACCGTAATACTCGTACTTCAAGGAATGCCCATCACCCTGCAAACCAAACCTCAGTAGTTTAGGGGAAAATACAACCACCAACAAAGTCTATACTTTGTAGATGTATGTGTTTCCTTATTTACCAAAATCTCTCCCCTCAAAATATTGTAGTTTTGTTTCTCCTGAAAAAATAAACTCTTCTTTGATAAATGTGAGGAAAAGAGCGCGATGTATGCAATGCACAAAGTTTTGTCTCTTTTGTAATGGCGGCTCGCGTTTGATTTGACTTTTCCTACAATATATATTTTCTAGTGAAACCAGTAAAACCTTGATAGCCACAGCTACAGCAACATCAAAAAAAATTTTCGCTGCTCCATTTGAAGAATAAAAATAAAAACAATTTAATTTAAAAAATATATAATCTTCTCAGTGTTGAGTGTTATTTGTGAAAACTATTTTCTCTAAACAATATCTACCACACAAATTCTTCGGCACGCCACAAAAATTTATTTCCACCATCAAAATGCACAGCCTCAGCCTTGTGCATTTAGAAAAAAAAAAGTAATACAAAAATGATACAAAAACAACCACCAATTGATTTGGAAAATAAAGGTATGCTGATTATAAAATTGATAAATAATAAAGTTGTTGATTTTTCTGTCTTTTAGTGGCGATCAATTCCAGACATCATCGACTGAGTTTACAGCAGCTTCAGCCTTGAGCATTTAGAAAAAAAAAAATCAAAACAAGATACAAAAACTACCACCAAAGTGCAGACTGCAGAGTATTTTTTTCTTTTTCATCTTTCTTTTTTTTTTTTTTTTTTTATAATGAGCGCGCACTAAAGGGGTTTTGGGTACCCTTAATATGTATATATACACAGTACGAGCTTTAGGAAAAGAGGAAGGGATGTAAAAGGAGATACCGATGCACATTGGTTTTAAAGTTCTGAACATTAAAATGGGAGGGAAAAACAGAGGCGGGTAATGCATTCCACATTCTAGTAGTACGACTAAAGAAAGAATCTCTGTATTTGACGGTACGTCCGAAGTTGGGCTCAAGTGTAAACTGATGGGCATTCCTTGAAGTACGAGTATTACGGTTGAATTGTTTAAGGGGAGACAAACAACACGTGGCTCAACTGGCCAGGCCACAGTCGCGTGCCCAAGGACCTTTTTTTATGTATTTTGTTTTCAAAAAAAAAACTATTTTGTGTTTTTCCAATAAAATATTATATAATAGTTGTTTAAAAGAATTGTTTGTTTGTTTTGAAGATTTTTTTATTTTCAGATGAAATTAAAATATGGATTTTAGCAGTACGGATATAAACCCATGAAAGTGCTCCAAATAAGTACTTTAAAAGTACAAGTTTCATTGCTTTTTGTGTAGGTAAAAAAGTACTGGAAAATGTACATCAGAACCACTTCCAGAAGTGCTTCGCTGATGCACTTTTGAAGTACATTTGTCTGTACTATTAATGGAGGGGAAATTTATTTTATCTTGCATGCAAGAAAGAGATAGCTGCTTCACGTATTCTTATATACAGAAAGTATATAACTGAGTTTTTTCCCGAGCTCCTATCTTTTTTCAGTGGAAAAGAAGTACTTCTTTTACGTACATATTTCACCGGTTTTTTCTGTAGTTCTGCGTTTGCTGGGCAGTTTACACTTGAGCCCAACTTCGGACGTACCGTCAAATACAGAGATTCTTTCTTTAGTCGTACTACTAGAATGTGGAATGCATTACCCGCCCCAGTTTTTCCCTCCCATTTTAATGTTCAGAACTTTAAAACCAATGTGCATCGGTATCTCCTTTTATATCCCTTCCTCTTTTCCTAAAAGCTCGTACTGTGTGTATATATACATATTAAGGGTACCCAAAACCCCTTTAGTGCGCGCTCATTATAAAAAAAAAAAAAAAAAAAAAAACGGTTCTATGGCAAGTACCGTTAATAATGATTTTCAAAAATAAATTTTTTCATTTGAAGAAGAACTTCAAATTGATTTTTTTTAACAAAATCGTTGGAGTCTTTTTTGAGCAATTTCAACTTTACTAAAATCGGTATATGACAAGTACCGTTATTTTTGGTCCAAAAAAATCGATTACAAAAACCCCTCTGGAGAGTCGCCAAGTTTGACATCAATCAGTCCATTCGTTTAGGCTGTAGCTTCGTTTACAGACTGACAGACTGACGGACTTCCGGGACCTACTTTTTTGGCATTCTCTATCATCGTAATGTCAGGGAAAAATGTTATCTCAACTTTTTTTTTGTACGAATGCATGACTATATTGTAACGATGAATTACTGAACTACTTTTAAGATAAAAAGTCTGAACACCACTACCTACTACTGCAAAGGTAGAAATGTGAACGGACCTTTAGTAATTAAGAAACTACCCTCTGAACACATCCCAAAATATCCCACTAGACTGAAAGTATGAAGCGCTCCTCCTGGAAAGGAAGCTTCGAGAGGCAGGGACGAGAGCCTTCGGGGACATTCTCGAGTCTCGGGGTTCCGGTATAAAAGGACAGTGTGGACACCGACCGGATACAGTTTAATCTTGAAAGTGAAAGAGTACAGTACAAAGTGAAATAAAGTGTTGCGAATTATTAGTAGTAAATAAAGTGATTTAAAAGTGTGTTTGTTTGAGCGAATAATAAAAGTAAATTGAGTTGAAATAAAGTGTGTTCTTATTTGAACGGAAATATAAGTGGAAATTAAATAAGTTTTATTGTGAACCCGGAATAAAACATTATATTGGTGTCAGAAAAGTGGAATAAAACTTATTTATTTATGCGAATCAGATAATTTCGCGAATAAAAAGTGCGCATGTGTTTTAACAATAAACAAAGTGTAAAACATTTTGAAATAAGTAAAAGTGCTCGCGTTTTGAAAAGTTAAAATGGGTAAAACAATAAATCAGTTAAGTTTGACTGAGCTGAAGGCGGAATTAACTAAGCGAGGTCTTCCTACTGCTGGATCGAAAAATGATCTCATTATTCGTCTACAGGATTATTTAACCCAGAAAAACGAAGATTTGGATACATTTCAATTCGAAGTTGAAATGATAGAAGAACGAGTAAGTACTAGTTCCGATATGGCATCCATGATGGCTGTTCTCCTTGCAAAATTTGAAGAACAGAAAGATCAAATGGAACAACAGCGTAAGGAACAAAAGGATGAACAGAAGAATCTTCTCGAAAAATTAGATGAACAGAAAAACATCATCCAAGGTAAGCTTGACGCGATCGAGAACAAGTTCGTTGCTATTGATGCTTCCATCAAATGCGTTGAAAAGCAATCTCAAGAAAAGTTCGAGAAAGTTGAAGAAAAACTCGAGAAAGTAGAAGGAAAGTTCGAGAAAGTGGATGACAAATTTGAAAAAATGGAAGTTAAAATGCAAAGTATTACTGAGGAACTTGACAAGGTTCGGAAAATTAAGATCCGAGAAAGTTCTGGTGAGTACCCAAAGAAGAAGGAAATGCATCCACCAACATTTGATGGACAAAGTTCTTGGTCGATCTACAAGAAACAGTTTGAGGCAGCTGCCACAACAAATGGCTGGGATGACGAAGACAAATGTATAGGGCTGACTCTTGCTCTTAGAGGTCCTGCTGCTGAGTTGTTACAAACTTTACCACCAGCAAAGAATGGTAACTTTGACACTCTTGTCCAGGTCATTGAAAAACGCTTTGGAGGTGGCCATATGAAGGAAGTCTTCCGCGTCCAACTCAATACAAGAGTCCAGAAAAGAGGAGAAACTCTGCAACAACTCCAAGCAGATATTGAAAGGCATATCCGACAGCAGGAGACGACATTATCAATCAGTTTGCGACAGAAGCCTTTGTACGTGCTGTATCTGATATAAATCTTCAGCGAGCAATTCGAACAGCTGGAAAACGTTCCCTTCCTGAAGCATTAGCGTTTGCACTGACTATGGAAGTAGCAGAACAGGCTTCTCAAGGCGTTCATCGGGTAAGAGAAGTTGCAGTGGAGGAATGCTTTTGTCAACAACTCGCATTCCAAAGAAACCATCGAGACGGAGCTGCTCGATGCTGGAACTGTAACAAGACAGGACATCTCCAGCGGCAGTGCAGATTGCCACCAAGAAGAACTGCTTGCCAACACTGTGGAACCTGAATATTGCCCAACAACAGGTAAGCGATACAACTAACACTCATGCTCATCTTGATTCCCATTCGGGAAACGAGTAAGAACCAACTTCGAGAGGCAGAAGCTGGTTTCTGGTATCGATGGCCCCAGAACCACAATTCAAGTCTCACAGACTAAACGAGACAACAAAAGTCTGACAGTGGAGGTGACCATAAACAACAAACAACACGTGGCTACAATTGACACCGGTGCCACCGCCTCTATTGTACGAAGAGACTTTGTGAAGATGACATGGCTTCATAACACCAACAGCTACCGTCTGAAGACCGCCACAGGAGAAGCAGCAAGGGTGTACGGTGAAGTTCGTCTTACGATCCGTATGGCAGAACTAGAGTTTTCGCATGTGTTTTTGGTGGCAGATATATGTGACGTGTGCATCATTGGAATCGGCTTCATGAAGGACCATGGAATCATTTTGGATATAGGTAATCAAGTCCTGAAATACAGAAATGTGGAGATCCCAATGGTCTATGGCAACGAAAATTCAACAACAATTAGAACTGTCATCAAAGAAGACATGTGCCTGCCTCCTTCTTCAGAAGTTTTTGTGTGGACGAAACTAAAGGGGAATATTGGAAGCCATCGATACCTCATGGTTGAGCCAGAAGTTGAGCAAAGCTCCCAAAACGTCATCATCGGGAAGACTCTTGTGGCACCAAAGAACAACATGGTACCTGTACGGATACTTAACATCAAACCGTACCCAATAAAGCTTAAGAAAGGAGAAGTTGTTGGGCAATGCGAATCTGTGTCCGCAATAACTAAGATCAACGAGGCGGACACACAGATGACTATGAACTCGGAGAAACTAAAGACTCAAATTCTTAAATCAGACAACTTGAGTCAACATCAGCTTAATGTTGCGGGAAGGCTTCTTCACGAATATGCTGATATCTTCTCTTCACCCAGCGGGCAGTACGGCCGAACACAACTGGTGCAGCATCGAATCGATACAGGAGATGCTTGGCCGATTCGTCAACCAGCAAGACGTCTCCCCTTGGCCAAACAAGGTGAAGTTGAAGAAATGATATCGACAACGAAGAAAGATGGGCTGATCGAAAATTCCAAAAGCCCTTGGGCATCACCGGTAGTTCTCGTCAAAAAGAAAGATGGAAGCACTCGATTTTGTGTCGACTACCGCAGGCTGAATGATGTGACGAAGAAAGACAGCTACCCACTGCCAAGAATCAGCGATACTCTAGATGCAATGGAAGGAGCACAATGGTTTTCGACTTTGGACTTGAAGAGTGGCTACTGGCAGGTAGAAATCCATCCAGAAGATTGGGAAAAGACGGCTTTCTCCACAGGAAATGGTCTGTGGCAGTTTAATGTCATGCTGTTTGGGCTATGTAATGCCCCAGCTACTTTTGAGCGCTTGATGGAGTGCGTTTTGAATGGATTAACCTGGAAATCTTGCCTAGTCTATTTGGATGATGTCATCGTTTACGGAAAAACATTTGATGACCATTGTGAAAACCTAAAGGCTGTATTTCAGAGGCTACGAGAAGCACATCTTAAGTTGAATCCAAAGAAATGTGCACTTTTCAAGACCGAGGTTAAATATTTGGGGCATATCATCTCATCCCAAGGAGTAAACAATGATCCAGAAAAAGTTGACACTGTGAAGAACTGGCCAACCCCTCAGGACAAGCATCAACTTCAGAGTTTCCTCGGTCTGGCAACGTACTATCGACGATTTGTGAAGGATTTTGCGAGAATCGCCAAAAGCTTGCACCAACTTACGGAGAAGGGTAAACACTTTAAATGGTCAGGTGGGTGTGAGAAAAGCTTTCAGGAACTGAAGCTGCGGTTATGTGAAGCTCCTGTGCTGGCCTATCCGACTCCAGGCAAACAGTTCATCATTGACGGAGATGCAAGTAATGTTGGTGTTGGTGCTGTTTTATCGCAAGTTCATGATAATCCAAGAAACAGAAACAAATATAGTGAACCTTCAGCAGACTGGTAATCGCCTGAAAAAAACTACTACACTCAAACCGCCAAAAGCGTGCATTGGATTTCGTCGGTGGTTTTTCGAAACGGGCTTTCGGAACGATGGACAGTGAAGATGCTAGGAAGGTCTACCATCAGCTGGATCTCTACAAAAATAAACTCCATCCTTTTGTGCGGGACGAAGGTAATATCACTGACTTGCTAAGAAACATCGCCTTCAAAGGAGGGCTGTAATACATTCAGCGGCTAAAACGACAGTCTTTACAACTCAGGGAAACCTATTTGTGAAAGTAACGCTTCCACTACCAGACTCTTTGCGTTATGACATACACACTGTTAAGTAAACATTTTAAGTAACATTTTAAGTCACCATATGACCAATAGTATTATCACATTGCATTGTTGCTGACACGATGGGAAATGATTTCTTACCAGTTCCCACTGAGTGTTCTTTTTAAGTATAATTATGTATATCTACTTATTTTTTTGTATTCTATCACCCATTTTTACCTTCCTACCATATCATATTTCCACCCAACTCCTACTTCTGCGTGAGACCAGACGAAATAAGATCATTTAATAAAAGTTCAATGTTTAGTCTCACGCGCTGAGTGTTCATTATGCTGACTTGTCATTTTTGGCAAAGTACCTTTGAATGATCGGCATAATGGGCACTCGTTGTCCAACCTTATTCAAATAAAATTGTAATCAATATTAATAAGAAAATATAAGTGTTTGTATTTCATTAACATACAAGGTTATAAAGTTTAAAGAACACACACAGTATACGCCTTGCCAATAGTGTTAGACGAACAGTGCGAATACATCTCAGAATCTGATAACCACGACCATTTCATAATGTTTAATGAAGAACAGTTTTCCCGATGCTCACACGTAGCAATAGAAGAATCGACAGTATGCCGACATGAAAGCCCAGTACTCACATCAGGTTGAAATGATTGCCTTATAGAGCTCCTCCAACACGCAGCTACATCTAAAATTACATGTAAATACTCTGCATTCCCAGCCAGCAGAGGAATCTTCCTGAAGATGAGCATCGAACGAATGGCTATTTAATGTAAAGGATACTTTAGTTTTGAACTTGAAGTGTACCAATGAGCAATATACCGCCACTCTCAACGGTTCAGGAATCCTTAAAATGGAGTTGCCATGCGAAGCCAGTGACAAGGGATTTAAACAAGGGATTTTAACACTCCGAGGTCTTCACCGAATACAAACAACCAATGGTGGACCACTCGGAACTTGTACAAGCTTTACAAGCAAGCTCTGCTCCAGCTAAAGAAGCATCTTCACCAAAACTTCTTCCGATACGGATTGGAAATCACAAACATTTTTCCAACGATCTCAATATTGGAAAAAAGAGTATAGAAGAGCTGGAAAAAGGTTGTAACCAACTGAATGGAGAACGTAAAGCGGCAGATCAAGATTGGGAGCTATCACTACACCGTTACTCCATAATGTCGATGGTCACGTTGGGAGCAGTTGCTATCATTGCCATATTTCTAGTCCGTTTTTCAAAATCAAAATTCATACAGTCCACCAGAACAAAAACACCAGTCTACAACTCCGTGAGCTGAATATTAACCAAACGCCAAAGAGACGTTGCAGGAGCAACACCGTTGGCCCAAACAAACAACAGTACAGCAGTCTTCAGCATCACCTCTGCCCGGGTGTAAGAGCTTAAACAAATTTTTATAAAAAAAAAAAAAAACAAAACAAAAATCAACAAAAAAAAAAATATACCAAAAAAAAATACAAAAAAAAAAAATACAAAAAATATAAAAATAAAAAACAAATAAAAAAAAATTTTTATTAATTTCTTTATTTAATTATATTTTGTGTAAAAAATAATAATAATAATAATTAATTTCTTTATTTAATATTTTGTTAAAGAACAAAAAAATTTATTAATTTCTTGATTTAATAATATTTTTATTTAAAAAATAATAATAATAGTTTATTTCTTTTTTATGTATATGTAAAAAATAACATAATAATATTTTGTACAAAACAAAAGAAATTTTATTATTGTATTCATTCATTTTTTTAAATTTAAATAATCGAAAAATAATTTAAATATAAAATGAAACAATAAAAAAACTATTATTCAATTAGAGTAAAAAAAAAAAATGTTAGATTTAAGTACTTACAATTACCTAAATAAAGAAAAACTAACTAGTTCTGGAGACCTGGGGTCGAACTACGGCATACGTTCGTTAACGTATGGTTGCTATGTGTCCCTATCTTTTTCTACTGATTAAATAGAGAGAGCAATAGTCAAAACGTTAACGTATGATCGTAATCGTGTGCGGTGATTCGACCACTGGATTGAACTTCGGAAGGGGGAGGAATGTTACGCCCCATATTGCATCACCCAGAGCTGACCCGCTCCACTTTAATATATTATTAATTAAATAATGAATAACAGCAACTTTGTGTCACACTTAATGTCACGCCACGCTCAGTGGGTCAAGCCAACTTCCAGAATGCAACTCAGCATGTCAAAGCTGAGTAATGCATTTTGGAAGTTCATGATCTTTAGAACTCGAGTTGAGTTTTATTTTAATTAGCAACCGAGATGGTTCTTTTATTTTCATATACCTAGAATTTTTTTAAAATTTTTGTTTTTTTTTTAAAGAATATGAATCTATGAATCCTTAATCTAAGATCTCATGATCATTTTGTCATGAATTTAGCCCAATTTCCAGCTTATATACTGTTTTCAAAAATGAAAATTCTATTTTAACGCCCATTCTTTCCGCCATTTTGGAGCCGCCATTTTGAATATAAAAAAGTTGGCAGCTTGTTCTTGTTCTCCATGCTGTTATCATTAAGTGTACCAAATTTCATGACTTTTCGTCCAGAAATGGCCGTGCAAATGAATTATGACGCCAAAAACTACCAATGGCACCACTGTGCGGCGGCGGCTCAAATTAGTATGGAAATTAAAATCACCGCGGAGCTGATTGCATATGTATTGATGTGGTTAAATTTTCCATTCCGAGAAAACGGAGCCAAGCTCTTAGCCGAGTCAGAGCACTAAAAGAACCAGAAAAGGAATCGAAAAAAATTATGACGTTTGGGATTTGCAATAAAAAAAAGACCATGATTGTTTTTTTTTTTTTCACTGAAATTGTTTTACATATCATCGCTTAGAGTGTAAACCTGCTTACTCCATTCAAGTTAATTTTACAGGGGAAAGAAAAAACTGCTCAAAATTGTTCTTGACAATTTAAAAAAAAAATCCAAATAACCATTTTGTGTGTTGAATGGTACTTCTATACGAAAGCAGGTATAAAAAGGCGCCTAGTTTCGTAACTTTTTGCATTTTTGTGAGTTAGCAGGTTTCTGTTATGCAAACAAATAGTGGGTTTAGGAGGTTTTCTCAAAAAAAATAAAACATCGTTTTAAATCGTTTACCAAAAGATTTATTGATTTTCTTGGAAATATACGGTGATTCAGGAGAAATGTGCCAAAACAAAAATCGTATGGGAGAAAATTGACTCCATTTGTTTTTTGTAAAGCAAAATACTTTGTCAATTTCTTTTTTGTTTTAAATAAAACTTTTATATGAGTAGTTTTTGAAAAATTAATATTGAAAATGATAATTTTGACGAAATATTGCAAAAAAAATTCCAACTAATTTTTTTTTTTTTAAATTTTCCATGTTACAAAGGGCAAGAGTACGATAATTAAGGCGGTGAAAAATAATAACAGCACAGTCAAATGCAAGCATTTTTTACTATCGGAGGGGGGTCTATCTCCCTCCGTTTAGGCGGGAGGGGCAATTTTCTAATATATAGCAACAAAATTTTTAAAAAATTATTAAAAAACAACGGCAACAGTAACAGTTATAAATGATACCTTTTTCAAAAGCCAAAATTCTGCACTTAATCAAGTTATTTCAAGCAATGGTTTTTGAAATTATCGATTTCAAAATTTGTGAAAAAAAGTTTGAAAAAACACATTGAATACAATTTTCATCATGACTGTGACTATAAATATGAAATAAATAGATGTAATAAGCTGCCTTAATTAATTTCTAATCAAATACTGAAAACCATATGCTTCTATGCCTTCTAGTTTTTGAGAAAATTAAAAATACGAAAATTACCTTTTCATCAGATTTTCATCTTCTTGGCTATTTTCGCCAATATGAACAGCTTTTTAACTTTAAAGTATCGTGCCTGGCCCGCTTCGAAGGCTCTCAAGATTTAGGCTCTCTTTTGTATCCTCTGTCCCGCTCAGACAACTTCGTTGCTTCGCTTAGGCCATTAAATTGGTCCTAAGAATCTCGCGATATTTTAAAAAAGAATACTTAAAAATAAATAAAAATGGTAGCAGTATGAAGTTCAAGGCGTGTGCCCTCCTTCTTGGGCACACTATAGGATTTGGGGTAGGGTCAAGGTTGGGTATGTACATGGTACAAGTTTCTTTTGGATTCGAAAAAAACTTTTAAATTGTAAAAGAAAACCAACTCTTAAAAATTAATAAGGATGCGGTATAAGTATGAAGTTCAAGGCGTTTCAAAGTGAGATGGGTTAGGGGGGGCATGTTGTCCCCCTGCAACTCCCTGCTTGGTCACACTATAGGATAGAAAATTTGCCTACATCCAAACTCGCACCCACCCAAAATCCTATCATAGTGAGCCCAAGCAGGGGGGTTGCAAAATCCCGTTTTTCGAAAATCCCGAAAAAAAGTTTCAAAATCCCGTCAACTAAAATACCGATTTCTTAAATCCCGTCTTCTGAAAGCCCGGTTTTTTTTTAAATAAAACAACTAGTTTTGATTGCAAAATCGGGATAGCAAAAAACGAGATTTTAAAAGCGGAACTTAAAAATGGGAATATAAAAAGCGGGATATCGAACCCAACACTGTTTATGCAAACACGAAAAAAACTAAAAAAATACAAATTTGATAAAAAGAAAGTTTTTTAATTTTGAATTTTCTCAAAAACTAGAAGACATAGAAGCATGGTTTTCAGAATTTGGTAAGAAATTAATTGAGGCAGTTTATTTCATCGATTATTTTCATATTTAAATTCATAGTCTTTATAAAAATAGTAATAAATGTGTTTTTTAAAACTTTTTTTCCTTAATTTGAAGTTGATTATTTCGAGAACATGTAATTAAAATAATTTGATTTAAAAATCAAAATTAAGTGTGCAATTCTGGCTTTTGAAAAAGGTATCACTTATAACTGTAAGTGTTGCCGTTGTTTTTTAATAATTTTTTTTATATTTTTCGTCATATTTTGGAAAATTGCCCCTCCCGCCTAAACGGGGGGAGATAGATCCCCTTCCAGTAAAATATAATTGTATTGAACTCCTCTACAAAATATCGTTATCAATTCTTTCCGCCTTAGTTATCGTACTTTCCCCGGTAAAAAAAAAACAACATCAAGGAAATAGCCAAAAAAGCGTTGCAAGTGTATATAGATTGGAGAATCTTTTTGCATTGCGCAACCGAATTCACTTGTTTTCGTTTTCCGTTGGATTTCAGTGTTAAACTTTTCTATCTTTCTGCGCATCTATGTATACCTACATGCCTACATCACTTGGTAGGCGTTCTTGAGTAAAATTAAAAATGGGAAAGAAATATAGATTCAAATGGCTATACTTCGGTTAATTTTCAATGAAAAAAATTAGTGAGCCCAGGCCCAGTATTAGGAAGGAAATTTAATCTTCTTTTTTTCTTTAGAGCAACGTTTATGCCTATCTCAACCAAAAAAATACAGCTAAAAATGCAAAATAAACTCCAAATGTAGTAATTGAAAAGTGGAACAGTTGTTGGGCGATTTCATAGAAGAAAACAATTTCATCCATAATCGAATTCGAAAATTTGATTTTTGTATTATAATACGAATTACATTAAAAACCGCAAACTAACAATAGTACCTTTATATACGCCCATTCTTTCCGCCATTTTGGAGCCTCCATTTTGAATATAAAAAAGTTGGCAGCTTGTTCTTGTTCTCCATGCTGTTATCATTAAGTGTACCAAATTTCATGACTTTTCGTCCAGAAATGGCCGTGCAAATGAATTATGACGCCAAAAACTACCAATGGCACCACTGTGCGGCGGCGGCTCAAATTAGTATGGAAATTAAAATCACCGCGGAGCTGATTGCATATGTATTGATGTGGTTAAATTTTCCATTCCGAGAAAACGGAGCCAAGCTCTTAGCCGAGTCAGAGCACTAAAAGAACCAGAAAAGGAATCGAAAAAAATAATGACGTTTGGGATTTGCAATAAAAAAAAGACCATGATTGTTTTTTTTTCACTGAAATTGTTTTACATATCATCGCTTAGAGTGTAAACCTGCTTACTCCATTCAAGTTAATTTTACAGGGGAAAGAAAAAACTGCTCAAAATTGTTCTTGACAATTTAAAAAAAAAAAATCCAAATAACCATTTTGTGTGTTGAATGGTACTTCTATACGAAAGCAGGTATAAAAAGGCGCCTAGTTTCGTAACTTTTTGCATGTTTGTGAGTTAGCAGGTTTCTATTATGCAAACAAATAGTGGATTTAGGAGGTTTTCTCAAAAAAAAATAAAACATCGTTTTAAATCGTTTACCAAAAGATTTATTGATTTTCTTGGAAATATACGGTGATTCAGGAGAAATGTACCAAAACAAAAATCGTATGGGAAAAAATTGACTCCATTTGTTTTTTGTAAAGCAAAATACTTTGTCAATTTCTTTTTTGTTTTAAATAAAACTGTTATATGAGTATTTTTTGAAAAATTAATATTGAAAATGATAATTTTGACGAAATATTGCAAAAAAAATTCCAACTAATTTTTTTTTTTTTTTAATTTTTCATGTTACAAAGGGCAAGAGTACGATAATTAAGGCGGTGAAAAATAATAACAGAACAGTCAAATGCAAGCATTTTTTACTATCGGAGGGGGGTCTATCTCCCTCCGTTTAGGCGGGAGGGGCAATTTTCTAATATATAGCACTTAATTCTGCACTTAATCAAGTTATTTCAAGCAATGGTTTTTGAAATTATCGATTTCAAAATTTGTGAAAAAAAGTTTGAAAAAACACATTGAATACAATTTTCATCATGACTGTGACTATAAATATGAAATAAATAGATGTAATAAGCTGCCTTAATTAATTTCTAATCAAATACTGAAAACCATATGCTTCTATGCCTTCTAGTTTTTGAGAAAATTAAAAATAAGAAAATTACCTTTTCATCAGATTTTCATCTTCTTGGCTATTTTCGCCAATATGAACAGCTTTTTAACTTTAAAGTATCGTGCCTGGCCCGCTTTGAAGGCTCTCAAGATTTAGGCTCTCTTTTGTATCCTCTGTCCCGCTCAGACAACTTCGTTGCTTCGCTTAGGCCATTAAATTGGTCCTAAGAATCTCGCGATATTTTAAAAAAGAATACTTAAAAATAAATAAAAATGGTAGCAGTATGAAGTTCAAGGCGTGTGCCCTCCTGCTTGGGCACACTATAGGATTTGGGGTAGGGTCAAGGTTGGGTATGTAAATGGTACAAGTTTCTTTTGGATTCGAAAAAAACTTTTAAATTGTAAAAGAAAACCAACTCTTAAAAATTAATAAGGATGCGGTATAAGTATGAAGTTCAAGGCGTTTCAAAGTGAGATGGGTTAGGGGGGGCATGCTGTCCCCCTGCAACTCCCTGCTTGGGCACACTATAGGATAGAAAATTTGCCTACATCCAAACTCGCACCCACCCAAAATCCTATCATAGTGAGCCCAAGCAGGGGGTTGCAAAATCCCGTTTTTCGAAAATCCCGAAAAAAAAGTTTCAAAATCCCGTCAACTAAAATACCGATTTCTTAAATCCCGTCTTCTGAAAGCCCAGTTTTTTTAAAATAAAACAACTAGTTTTGATTGCAAAATCGGGATAGTAAAAAACGAGATTTTAAAAGCGGAACTTAAAAAACGGGAATATAAAAAGCGGGATATCGAACCCAACACTGTTTATGCAAACACGAAAAAAACTAAAAAAATACAAATTTGATAAAAAGAATGTTTTTTAATTTTGAATTTTCTCAAAAACTAGAAGACATAGAAGCATGGTTTTCAGAATTTGGTAAGAAATTAATTGAGGCAGTTTATTTCATCGATTATTTTCATATTTAAATTCAAAGTCTTTATTAAAATAGTATTAAATGTATTTTTTTGAAATACAGAATAATAGAAAAGCAGAATAATGGAATACAGAATTATGTTCATACAGAATTTTTTCTTCAGATACAGAATTTTGGTCATACAGAATTTTGGAATACAGAATAACGACCCGTTCCCTGGAGGGGTTGGGGTCGAAATTCTGTATGGGCCAAAATTCGGATTCCAAAATTCTGTATTCCAAAATTCTGTATTTTAAAATTCTGTAAATTCAAAATTCTGTATTTTAAAATTCTGTAAATTCAAAATTCTGTATTCTAAAATTCTGTAACCACAAAATTCTGTATTTCAAAATTCTGTATTCCAAAATTCTGTACTCCAGAATGCTGTAATGATAAATGATAAGTGCGCACTTTTTTCATCATCAAAACAATTTTTCTTTTATCATTTACAGCATTTTGGAGTACAGATATTTGATATTTTCTATGCAGAACCTTGAAGCAGTTTGCGTTCGACAGCTTAAGTTAAGTGTTATGAGTTAATCGTGATATAAAATGAATTCAGAAAAATGGAAAATATTACATTATTAAAACCTAATAAAGGAAAGGGTAAATTGCGTGTCATGGTTTTATGTTTAATAACGAAGAAAGAACAACTTACAAAAAAAAACATGGAAAATGAAATGTTTTTTTAATGAAAAATCTCGGAAAATTTTTCGGAAAATAGGGTACTCAACTCAAATTAGTCATGCACTTAATAACTCCATTCGAATTTTGTCGAAAAAAAATTGAATTTTTTGAGAAAAATGAAATTCAAGCCAGCAGAACATGAAAATCTCGGAAAACTTATCGGAAAATGGAGCGCTTAATTCAAATTAGTCGAACATTCAATTATTTATGTCCAATTTTTTCGAAAAAGTGGAATTTAAAAAAAAAAAAGCAAATTCAAGTTAGTAGAACATGAATTTGTATGGAAAACGAAAATATTTTTTTTTTTAATGGAAAATCTCGGAAATTTTTTTCGAAAATTGGGTACTTAACTCAAAGCACTTAATTATTCCAGATAATTTCAAAAAAAAATTTTCGAAGATCACAGAAAAAAAAAATTATTTTTGTAAAAAAATTTTTTTTGGAATTTTTGTTTGGCACCTAAATATTAAACCAAACCCGAATTTTTTACTAACAGTTTAAGGCATTTTCTGGTAATTTCTCTGCTAACTTTAAATCGAGTAAGCAGAACATTAAGTTTTTCCAAAAGTAGAGGAGCACTTGGTATAATTTTGGGGTATTTGCTCTGCTTACTTGAGGGACATGCTTTAATGTAGAGATTTAGAATTACAGAATTTTTAAAAGCAGAATAATGGATTTGCAGAATTTTGAAAAACAGAATTTTGGATTTACAGAATTTTGAAATACAGAATAATAGAAAAGCAGAATAATGGAATACAGAATTATGTTCATACAGAATTTTTTCTTCAGATACAGAATTTTGGTCATACAGAATTTTGGAATACAGAATAACGACCCGTTCCCTCGAGAATATCTTCGAAGGTTCACGTCTATGCTGCTCGAAACTTCTTTTCCAGGAGGGGCGCTTCATATTTTCAGTCCAGTGGGATATTTTGGGATATTCAACCTTCAAGGGATATTCAGCAGTCTTAGGGATGTGTTCAGAGGGTACCCTTCAAGCAAGAAAACGGAGTTCAGAAAAGACACTCCGACCTCCGGCCGAGAAAAACGGGGTTGCACTCACACACTTGCAACTTTTTGTGTATGAGCACAAAGTCGAAGGAGAAATAGTGGTGAAAAGTGCAAAAAGGAGAAATAAAGAAGGAAAGACAAAGGCAACAAAATGACATAGCGCTATTTTGTTATTTGTTGCATTATATTAATTTTTATTTTTATTATAATGTTTACAAATTGCAATATTTCAACCGAAAATAAAGGTATCCATTGCTGAAATGTAGCATAGCAATTTTCTTGTTAATAATTAATCATTTTATGTTTTTCGTAGGTAATCTTCTCCGGCTTTAAACCACCAGAAACATTCAAAAGCTACATAATTATGCAATAATTTGTTGAATTATATGGAAGGAAGATCAAACACCGCTGGCCAGTATAGGATATACCAACAGAAAATTATCAAAATATGTGTTTTTGTTTGTGAAAATAAAATGAAAAACTTTTAGTGAAAAAAAAATAAATTGTGTTCTTTTTGTTGTTGCAAAAGGCTTCAGGTGCCAAACGTCATTCCTTTTTTCGATTCCTTCGTACCCGTTTTCTCAGAGTGGAGATTTTCACCACACCAATACATATGCAATCGAATTCGCGGTGATTATAATTTCCATACTAATTTGAGCCGCCTTCGGACCCATTTCTGAGGCGAAGTCGGACTCAGCTCCGCCTGAGGCGGAGCGGATTCGGACCGAGGTCGACGGTATAAACTTAGATGGCGAAAAGAGGAAAATTTTTTCTATATTTGTTTCTTTCATACTTCGCACAGCATAAACAAAAGAAACTACAAACATGGCCGTGGAGCTTTTTTCTTCTGTTTTTTTATTTGTTTTTTTTTTTTTTTTAGTGGTGTAATACTTCAAATAAATTAACAAAATAAATAAATAAATGAACAAAATATTGAAGAAAGTGTTTCAAATACAATACACAAAATATATAAATATTTTTCGTTTCTTGATTTTTTTTTTTCAATTTGTGTTTACATTTTTTTTATGAACAGAACAAACTACAAACATGGCGGTGTGGCTTTTTTGTGTTTTTAATTGAAATTATTTCGTTTTAGTGGTTAAGTGCTTAAAATATCTAAATACTTGAAGAAAAAATAATAAAAAAAGTGTTTGGAAAAAATTGTTTTGATATTTTTCGTTTGTTTGTTTATTTTTTTATTTGTAGACATTTTTAAGCGCGAATATCCATTGTCAAAAATGTTGCACTTATTCTCCGCTTTTTTTTATTGCGCTAGTATCGCGAAGAAACAAGTGGAACCAACCTGAATATGTTTCTAGCAGTCCATATATATTAAGTCAATGGTTCGGAGATAGTCCCTTTTGTCGGAGGGGATTGTAAAACCACACAAGTTCTCCTCCTCGGAACCCTGTTGCTGTCGCTCGTGCGTCATATCTTGTTTTTATCCTGTCACTAGACGCTTTTATATTTGTCCTTGTCCGTTGCTGAATGTCAGCCAGTGTTTCTTTCAGGTTGTCTACATATTCATCTATTTCATGTGGCTCATTTGAAACACATTCTAATTTTATCTCACTTGGCAGGCGTTTTGTTGAGCCAAAAAGGACTTCCGATGGTGTATGTCCAGTGGAACTATGTGTTAGACTTCTATAAGCCATCAAGAATAATGGAATATGTCGATCCCAGTCTCGTTAATCGTTGACTACTTTTGATAGGTGTTCTTTAAGTGTCCTGTTACCAACCATCCCATTAGATTGTGGATGAAGCGGTGTTGTTTGCGTCTTCTTGATGCCAAACAAACCTCTTGAAAGATCTTAGATTCGAAGTTCCTTCCTTGGTCGGAATGAAGTTCCATGGGAACTCCGAACCTGCTCACCCAATGAAAGACAATCTTATCCACAACTGTTTTGGTTTCCTGATTGGGGATGGCAAATGCCTCACGCCACTTGCTGAAGTAGTCCATCACTACAAGGATGTACCGGTTTCCTTTGTTGGTTTCGGGAAAAGGACCTGCTACGTCTATTGCAATTCTCTCAAAAGGTGCGCCCACATTGTACTGCTGCATCTTGCTTTCGATTTTTCTAGCTGCTCCTTTGCTAGCTGCACAAGTATATATCACATTTTTGGCACCACTTTTCAACGTCTTCTCTCATACGTAACCAGAAGAATTGCTGTTTTAGCTTTTCCAGCGTCTTGTTGATGCCTAAATGACCACCGTGCATCACTCGGAGAACATCATTAACCTTTGACTGAGGTACGACTAGCTGCATTACATAGGATTTACCATCTGCGGATTCCCACTTAGGCCTGAGTAGCCCTTCTTGCACATGAAGCGAGTCCTATTGTTCCCAATATGCTTTGAGAGTGGCGCTTCGGTCGGAGATGTCGGCCCATTCTGTTTTCTCTTGATGTTCTTTCCATGCAAGGATGGAATCGATGTCCGAATCTTCCTGTTGGGCCATCCTGAGTTCTTCATTACTCCAGCCGCAAATGGGATCAGCTCTCGTTTGTCTAACAGCGACAACTTCCTTTTCCTCTAGCCGTGTGCAATGCTTGCAGTCTTGCTTGCACGGGCGCCGAGATAATGCGTCTGCATTTGAATGCAGTTTTCCTCTTTGATGTTGAATCTGACATTGATACGTCTGAAGTATCTCGATCCATCTCGCTACTTGACCCTCTGGATTTTTAAAGTTTAAAAGCCAATTAAGTGCACCATGATCTGTGCGAAGAAGGAACTTCTGTCCATAGATGTACTTAAGGAAGTGTTTTGTTGCAAATACTAGAGCAAGAAGTTCCATTCTGGTCACGCAATAGTTTCTTTCTTGTTTTGGGAGTACCTTGCTATAATAGGCAACGACTTTTTCTTCTCCGTCATGAACTTGCGATAAAACAGCACCAATTCCAACATTACTCGCATCTGCGTCAACGATGAATTGTTTGCCTGGAGTGGGAGTCGGATAGACCAATACAGAAGCTTCACATAACCTCAGTTCCTGAAAGCTTTTCTCACACTCACATGACCATTTAAACGGTTTTCCTTTCTCCGTAAGCTGGTGCAACCTTTTGGCGATTCTCGCAAAATCCTTCACGAATCGTCGATAGTAAGTTGCCAGGCCGAAGAAATTCCAAAGTTGATGCTTGTCCTGAGGGGTTGGCCAATTATTAAAGGTGTCAACTTTTTCTGGATCATTGTTTACTCCTTGGGATGAGATGATATGCCCCAAATGTTTAGCCTCGGTCCTGAAAAGTGCACATTTCTCTGGATTCAATCAAATCAAATCAATGACATCATCGAAATAGACTTGGCAAGATTTCCAGGTTAATCCATTTAAAACGCACTCCATCAAACGCTCAAAAGTAGCTGGAGCATTACATAGCCCAAACGGCATGACAAAGCCGTCTTTTCCTGATCTTCTGGATTGATTTCTATCTGCCAGTAGCTACTCTTCAGGTCCAAAGTTGAAAACCATTCTACTCCTTCCATTGCATCTAGAGTATCGCTGATTCTTGGCAGTGGGTCTTTCATCGTCACATCATTCAGCCTGCGGTAGTCGACACAAAATCGAGTGCTTCCATTCTTCTTTTTGACGAGGACTACCGGTGATGCCCAAGAGCTTTGGAATTTTCGATCAGTCCGTCTTTCTTCATTGTCGATATCATTTTTTCAACTTCACCTTGTTTGGCCAAGGGGAGACATCTTGCTGGTTAACGTATCGGTCTAGCGTCTCCTGTGTAGATTCGATGCCGCACCAGTTGTGTTCGGTCATACTGCCTGCTGGGTAAAGAGAAGATATCAGCATATTCATGAAGAAGCCTTCCAGCAACATTAAGCTGATGTTGGCTCAAGTTTTCTGATTTAAGAATTTGAGTCTTTAGCTTCTTCGAGTTCATAGTCGTCTGTGTGTCCACCTCGTTGATCTTAGTTATTGCGGACACGGACTCACATTGCCCAACAACTTTCTTAATCTTGATTGGGAACGGTTTGATGTTAAGTATCCGTACAGGGACTATGTTGTTCTTTGGTGCCACAAGAGTCTTCCCGATGATGATGTTTTGGGAACTCTGCTCAACTTCTACCTGAACCATCGATACCAGAAACCAGCTTCTGTCCCTCGAAGTTGGTTCTTAAGGACTTTGCACATGAGCTACGAACTACGAACTGCGAACTGTGGATGGTCGCATATTTTGACATATCTTTCACATGACAATTCGCAGACAGCGACGAATTGTCAATTGGGTTCAGGGTAATTTTGAGGTTAAGAGTAATTTTGAGGTTAAGTCGCGCGCGAACAATTTATTCGTTGTAGTGTGGATGGTATGTGGAACGCGAATAGAGTTTGACAATTCGTAGCAACCAAACTGCAATTCGTAACTACCAAATTGTTTTTACAAATTTTTCTTATTTTAGCAAACAAAATGCAAATTTTAGTATTCTAACATTAGTATCAATTGGTTTCTTATAATTTGAATCATTTTTTGTTTGAAATTGAGTCGTAGAAATGTGTTAAATCTCGTTTGTTCGTCCATTCGTTCATTCGTTGGTCGCTCTCATGTGCAAAGTCCTTTACTCGTTTCCCGAATGGAAATCAAGTTGAGGATGAGTGTTGGTTGTATCGCTTACCTGTTGTTGTGCAATATTCCTGTTTCCACAGTGTTGGCAAGCAGTTCTTCTTGGTGGCAATCTGCACTGCCGTTGGAGATGTCCTGCTTTTTACAGTTCCAGCATCGAGCAGCTCCATCTCGCTGGTTTCTTTGGAATGCGAGTTGTTGACAACAGCATTCCTCCACTGCAACTTCTCTTACCCGATGAAGACCTTGAGAAGCCTGTTCTGCTGCTTCCATAATTAGTGCGAACGCTAATGCTTCAGGAAGGGAACGTTTTCCGGCTGTACATATCGCTCGCTGAAGATTTCTGTCAGATAAAGCACGAACAAAGGCTTCTGTTGATAATGATAATGTCGTCTCCTGCTGTCGGATATGCCAGATGAGCTAACCTTTCAATATCAGCTTGCAGTTGTTGCAGAGTTTCTCCTCTTTTCTGGACTCTTGTATTGAGTTGGACGAGGAAGACTTCTTGCATATGGCCATCTTCAAAGCGCTTTGCGATGACCTGGACAAGAGCGTTAAAGTTACCATTCTTTTCTGGCGGTAAAGTTTGTAACAACTCAGCAGCAAGACCTCTAAGAGCAAGAGTCAGCGCTATACATTTGTCTTCGTCATCCAAGCCATTTGTTGTGGCAGCTGTTTCAAACTGTTTCTTGTAGATTGACCAAGAACTTTGTTCATAAAAAATTAGTGGATGCATTTCCTTCCTCTTTGGATACTCACCAGAACTTTCTCGGATCTTAATTTTCCGAACTTTGTCAAGTTCTTCCGTAAAACTTTGCATTTTCACTTCCATTCCTTTAAGTTTGTCACCTTTATTTCTAGTTTCTCTAGTTTTTCTTCCACTTTTTCGAACTTTTCTTGAGATTGTTTTTCAACGCCTTTGATGGAAGCATCAAGAGCAACGAACTTGTTCTCGATCGCATGAAGCTAACTTTCGATGAGGTTTTTCTGTTCATCTAGAAGGTTCTTTTGCTGTTCCAATTTTTCGATAAGATTCTGTTGTTCACTCTTTTGCTCTGTTCGTTGCGCCTCAATTTTTCCTAGAACACTACTCTGTTGTTTTTCTATTTGTTCTCTCTGTTCATTGCGTTGTGCCTTAATTTTTTCTAGAAGATTTACATTGGCTTATAAAAAAATACATCAGTTAACGAAAAAAATCGTTGCCTTACAAAAAAAAAAAAAAACGCAGACTTGGGTGCATTTCTGTTTTAATGATTAAAAATTTAATCTTGCTGTATATAGTTCACATTAGGTTTTTGTTTAAATATTTATGTAAGTTGAGCTGAATATAAAAAATATTTGCGTATTGACAAGGTATCTCACGATAAGTCAACTGATGAGTCCAAGTAAGCTCAACCGGGTCGAAACGCCAATTTTTTGTCTGGACTGTATTAAATTAATAATTTAACAAGTCCAATAAATATATACTATAATCTACTAAAAAAATTATTAATTGTACAACGAAAAGTTTCGTTAGCTAACGAATATTTTTTCGTAATTTAATTAAAATATTCATAAAATTTACGAAAAAATTCGTTAGATAACGAAAGTTCTTTCATAAATTAATCAAAAAATACATTGACTAACGAAAGATATCACCGTGGTTAATTAAATTTTACGTTAATCGATGAAAAGTGATGTAAAAATTCATTAAATCTCGATCAAAAATTTTTATGAAAAATTTCATTAAAATACTATAGTTTACGTTGATTGATGAAGTTCTTCATTAACGTATGAAAGCCATTTCGTTGAGCCAATTAAATTTTTCATCGGCTGAAAATTAATTAAATTTTCGTTGGCTTAACGAATTTTTTCGTTGTATTTACGTAAGGATTTGGTTTAGTGTACTTACTCGTTCTTCTACCATTTCAATTCAATTTGAAATGTATCCACATTTTCGTTTTTCTGGGTTAAATAATCCTGCAGACGAATAATGAGGTCATTTTTCGATCCAGCAGTAGGAAGACCTCGCTTAGTTAATTCCGCCTTCAGCTCAGTCAAACTTAACTGATTTAGTGTTTTATGCATTCCAACTTTTCAAAACGCGAGCACTTTTACTTATTTCAAAATGTTTTACACTTTGTTTGTTGTTAAAACACACTGAACCAAATCCTTACGTAAATACAACGAAAAAATTCCTTGAGCCAACGAAATGGCTTTCATACGTTAATGAAGAACTTCATCAACTAACGAAAACTTTCTTACTTTAATGAATTCTTTCATAAAAATTTTTGATCGAGAATTAATGAATTTTTTCATCACTTTACGAAACTTTTTCATCAATTAACGTAAAATTTAATTAAACTACGGTGATATTTTTCGTTAGTCAATGTATTTTTTGATTAATTTATGCAAGGAACTTTCGTAAGCTAACGAATTTTTTCGTAAATTTTATGAATATTTTAATGAAATTACGAAAAAATATTCATTAGCTAACGAAACTTTTTGTAAGCCTACGAAATTTTTCGTCCATTTTTCTTTCCTAAATTTTGGAATAAAAACCTGAAATTCATAAAAAAGTGGAGCGGAGGGAAAATTTCTTACCATAAAAAAAAACATTTGTTATGTTGAATTTGAATTTTTAATCATCCTTAATTAAATATACATTGAAGAAAAAAATTAAATTAAATACACTGAAAATTTAGGAGGTAAATAATATTTTATATCGTCGAAGTATATCAGGAATTCTATAAGAGATTTGATGTCATCTCATATGCCGATCAGGATGGTTGGATCTTGGATGCTGAATGATTGGCTTTTGAGGAGTTCCAGCTGGGTTTTTCTGGGTTAAATAATCCTGCAGACGAATAATGAGGTCATTTTTCGATCCAGCAGTAGGAAGACCTCGCTTAGTTAATTCCGCCTTCAGCTCAGTCAAACTTAACTGATTTAGTGTTTTATGCATTCCAACTTTTCAAAACGCGAGCACTTTTATTTATTTCAAAATGTTTTACACTTTGTTTGTTGTTAAAACACACTGAACCAAATCCTTACGTAAATACAACGAAAAAATTCCTTGAGCCAACGAAATGGCTTTCATACGTTAATGAAGAACTTCATCAACCAACGAAAACTTTCTTACTTTAATGAATTCTTTCATAAAAATTTTTGATCGAGAATTAATGAATTTTTTCATCACTTTACGAAACTTTTTCATCAATTAACGTAAAATTTAATTAAACTACGGTGATATTTTTCGTTAGTCAATGTATTTTTTGATTAATTTATGCAAGGAACTTTCGTAAGCTAACGAATTTTTTCGTAAATTTTATGAATATTTTAATGAAATTACGAAAAAAATATTCATTAGCTAACGAAACTTTTTGTAAGCCTACGAAATTTTTCGTCCATTTTTCTTTCCTAAATTTTGGAATAAAAACCTGAAATTCATAAAAAAGTGGAGCGGAGGGAAAATTTCTTACCATAAAAAAAAACATTTGTTATGTTGAATTTGAATTTTTAATCATCCTTAATTAAATATACATTGAAGAAAAAAATTAAATTAAATACACTGAAAATTTAGGAGGTAAATAATATTTTATATCGTCGAAGTATATCAGGAATTCTATAAGGGATTTGATGTCATCTCATATGCCGATCAGGATGGTTGGATCTTGGATGCTGAATGATTGGCTTTTGAGGAGTTCCAGCTGGTCATTGGGATGACATCTTTGGAATCTGAAAGAAAAAATATTTTTTTTCTACAAAATATAGGAAGCAATATTCGAATGGTACTTACCTACTATCTCATCGGATATCCATTCTTTGTAGACTTCAGCACACATTTTTTTAATTAATTCCGCGTGATAGGTCTTTGTAATATTCGAGTTGAATATAAACTGTGACTTCGAGAAATGCATACAAGGAACGAAAAAACAGTCTACGTTTTTTTCATAAGGCAACAATTTATTTTCGTTAACTGATGTATTTTTTCATAAACCAATGTAAAATTTCATTAATCTATGAAGAATTTTCATAAACTGATGAAGATATTCGTTAGTTGATGTTGAATTTCATAAGTTACGAAAAGTTTACGTAAATAAAAATTTTTTTTTCGTTAAAATGAGTATGAAATTTTTCGTTAAATGATGAATCTTTTCATTAAAATGGATTTTTGGGCTCTAAAAAGGGAGAAAAACTGTATGAAGCATTTTCATTAAGTGATGAAGGTTTTCATATTATGAAAAATTACATATTTTCGTTGAGCCAACGAAAGTTTCGTTGGACCAACGAAAATGTAGTGTATGAAACCATTTTCGTATTTTTACGAAATTTATTATTTTCAGTGCACACGCGCACTTTTTATTTTATTCGCGAAATTATCTGATTAGCACAAATAAATAAGATTTATTCCACTTTTCTGACACCAATGTTATGTTTTATTCCGGGTTCACAGTAAAACTTATTTCGTTAATTTTAATTTCCACTTATATTTCCGTTCAAATAAGAACACACTTTATTTCAACTCAATTTGCTTTTATTATTCACACACGTTTAAATCACTTTATTTTCTACTAACAATTTCCAACACTTTATTTCACTTTGTACTGCACTCTTTCACTTTCAAAATTAAACTGCGTCCGGTCGGTGTCCACACTGTCCTTTTACACCAGAATTTCGAGATTCGAGAATGTCTTCGAAGGTTCTCGTCTTTGCTTCTCGAAACTTCCTTTCCAGGAGGGGCGCTTCATATTTCCAGTCCAGTTGGATATTTTGGGATATTCAGCAGTCTTAGGGATGTGTTCAGAGGGTAGGTAGTTTCTTAATTATTAAAGGTAAGTTCACATTTCTACCTTTGCAGTAGTAGGTAGTGTGTTCAGATATTTATCTTAAAAGTAGTTCAGTAATTCATCGTTACAACACTCGACAGAGCGAGTACGAGAGATCATGAAACAAAATAGAAGATAATAAATTGAGAGATACAACTAGCACCAGCGGAATTTTTTTGAACTACAAATTCCAATACATACGCATTACATGAATTTCTGGGGAAAAAAATGGAAAGTAGACTCTTTTTCAAAAATTAATTGTAAGAAAACTATTATAGCAATGCTTGTTTTCGGACTTGATATTGATAGAAAAAATAATGAAAAAAAAAAAATAAAAAACATATAACAAAAAATTTAAAATTTTTGGTATCTTAGAACAGCTTTTTTTTTTGGACTACTTAAAAAGCAACTGTAGGGTTACAAAACAATATTTTCAAACAAAATATAGCTTTACTCCATAGTCAATAAACTAAGCTTTTAAATAAAATAAAAATCAATATTTTACTTTGAAAAACAAAGAAATTAAACCACTTTTTTTTAAATTAAGAAAAAGTGACTTTTTAAAATTTATTTTTGTTTAAGACCTTAAAACTTAATATATATTTCTTAAACTAATCAATATGTTTAATATTTGAGTTGAGGTTTTTATTTCTTTTTATTTTGATGAATATTATTAATAATTGCAGAAGTTACACAGTTCAAACAGTTTCTATGAAAAATAAATTTTTAGTTTTTCAAAAGAGCTTTACTCCGTAGTTTGATTCAATCTCAATCTAAAATAGAAATAAAAAAATTAAAATTTCAGTCTAACTAATAAACAAACCGATGTCTTTCAGGTCGTTCTAAAACCACGAAAATTGTATCATGTTTTGTTCTCTCTTTATTACAATGCACAAATTTGGAAATGGTGAGGATGAAGATATTTAGCCTTGTTTATTTTATCTAAATAATAAAATTTACTTCTTTCAATTATTTTAAAAAATGTGAAAGTTATGCACCGATTTGTAAACGATAACCCGATTTTTACCTGGTCCGCTTTATGTTTTGAATGTTATTCGTGGGTGGCGTCAGGCTGCCGGAGAAGATTTAATACGAAAAACACAAAATAATTACAGCCTTATTTTTATTAGATGTCTCTAAACAGCTCTAAACGGCTGCATAGTTATACAATACATAAAGTTTTATGTAGCCTTTATGCAACGTTACATAAATTTCTATTTTTAAAACATTTTCTTAGCCATTATAATTATGCTAGGTTTGAGTCCAAATAAGTACTAAAAATGGAAAATTAGTTCGACAAACAACTCCATCTGTCGATAAAATAACTCCATTTGATTCAAAAATAAACAAAAAAAAATAAACAAAAACGTTAGCGAAAGTTCTCAATGTCATATGTAGAAGAAAATCTCTAAAAAAAATACATTTCATTTGATAACAAATTGTTCACATGTATGAAAATGTAGGCACATAAGAAAAAGATGAATACACTACACACATGAATTTATATCTCGTAAATTATATCAGGAACAAATCTCCAAATTTTTTATTTTTTGATTAAGTTGACTTCAAGTTGTTCATTTAATTTAATTTTAATTGAAAATGTAATCAAAAAAATAAATTCTTGAATGAAAAAACAAAAATATATACAAATATTGATATTTTTTTCTTTCTCTGAAAATTATTTGATATAAATGACATTTAAGCTAAATAAATTCTTATTCAGGCTCTAAACAACCTAAAAACTCGCAAGCAAATATATTTTGGCGCGGCAAAATCGCATCGTCACCTCCTCGCGGTGCCCGCTGGATATCCAACTAACGACGAGCGTTGGATCCTTTCGATCCACGAGCTGAGTCACCTGAGTTATCTTTTCAGGAACTAGGAGCAAAAGAACAGAAATATCGCTCTGAATGCACCAGCTCACAATTAAATCCAAGAGCGTCTGACACATATTGTGCGGCACACTGGTCAGCGTCTGTACCCTGTGGGGCGGCTGAATATAAACTATGGATAGAAGTAACTGACCTATTTATGGTACGAAAACAAAGTTAAAAAAAAAAAAATAATTATGGCAATGAACAAAACGAATAGATTAAATACCCCAGGTGGCAATCCAGTTAAACTGGTAAATCCACTCTCTTTAGAGGTCGGTCCTATGGATTCTGGGGAGGACCAATTATTGCTTATAAATATTGAGAGACGGAGTTCAAAGATGCAAAGAACTCCCCCAAATAAATCTACTTCAGGGGTTACATCACCGACAACTCCAAACAATATTATCGATGTCAAACACATCGGAGAAAAAGGGACCAAGAAAAATGAAGAGATCGACATTACAGATCAACAGAGTTCCATCGAAGACAAAGAGATAGACCAATCAAAATCAAAGAACTACTTTGAAGAATGGCAAATTGAAATAGCAGCAAGAAAACAACTTGAAGTTCTAGTTCAAAGTCTTCAGCTGCAAGTGAAAAAACTCGAAGAGAAAGTTTCCTTACTTGACAAGAAAGATTCAGAGTCCACGCTTCAGTTAAGTCCAAAATATATTGAGCGTGAATATCAAACTGATGAAGAAGAGCTCTTGTTTGAAACCGAGAAAAAGAAAAATAAGCGTATCACAAAGAAACGTAAACCAAACGGGAGTCCTGAGATTTGTTTAAGAAATCAGAAAAACTCTAAAAACAAAAATAATAAAGAATTGTTTACAGAAACTAAAGAACCGAATAATGTGATAGCTGTTGATAAATCAAATTCTCACGCTAAAGGCAGCAAAAAAATTACACCACCACCAATTATGATCTCAGGATTTCCAATTTTTGGAGATCTTAAGAAAATAATAGAAAAATGTACTAAAAAAGCTTGCAAATACACATCGTACAACAAAGACAACTGGAAAGTCACAGTCGAAGAAGCCGACGAGTATAGATCTGTCACTGAAGCATTGAGCAAACACCAAATTCAATGGCACTCATATGAGAACAAAGCTACAAGGCCAATAAAAGTAGTAGCCAGAGGTCTTCATTCCTCGTGCTCTCCTGAGGAAGTAGTGGTAGATCTTGTACAAAAAGGCTACCAAGCCCTTGATGCAGTCAATCTATTTAAGAATGAGACAATTAAAAACTCCTCTGGAGAATCGAAGACGAGTAAGAGGTTACTACCTTTATTCATGCTAACTTTTGACAGTAAACAAAGTGTCGAGGAGATTTATAAAGTAAGATCAATCTTGGGCATAGCTGTTAAAATTGAACCACTCCGAAAATCTAAAGTTGTTCCGCAGTGCAAACGTTGCCAAGCTTTTGGTCATACCCAAAAATACTGCAACCGCGAGTTTGCTTGTGTAAAGTGCGAAGGAAAACATGCAACTAAAAATTGTCCGATGAGCAAAGATCAGAAAGCAAAATGTGTGAACTGCCAGGGTAATCACCCGGCAAGCTATAGAGGCTGCCCAGTTGCCAAAAAATTCCAAGAGTTCAAAAGCAAAAATACATCTGCTAGAGACAAACCCAGAATCACAGTAAATACCGATTTAACTGCTGAAAACAATACTAAGAATGAACCGCCTAAAAAAGCTGTTCAAAGTAAACGCGATGAAAATAAAGCCTATTCTCAGATTCTAAAAAATGTGCGGAAGAATGAAGAGACTTCCATAAAAGAAATGCTACACCTCATTCTTCAAAGAATTGATAAACAGGATTTGAATATCAAACAGTTAAGCGAAAAAGTCGCTCTTAAAAAACAATGATGGACAGAACACTTAAAATCGCTACATGGAATGCAAACGGTCTTTTACAACACTTATCCGAATTAAAAATCTTTTTAGATCTAGAACATATAGATATTTGCTTGGTGTCCGAAACTCACTTCTCCAATGGGCAAAGTCTAGATAATGTAATAGAAAACTATTCATGTTACCACGCTCCACATCCAGCTGACAAGGCAAGAGGTGGATCGGCGATTCTTATAAAAGAAAGCTTAAAACATTATGAAGAAACCAAGCTTACTAATGAAAATATGCAAGTAACAACTATTAGTATCGGTATGAAAAAGAAAGAGTTTAAGATAGCAGCTATATACTGCCCACCAAGGCGCTCCCCGACAGAAGATGACTATACAGATCTATTAAATCTTCTTGGGCATAACTTTCTTGTTGGTGGAGACTTCAATGCGAAACACACTCATTGGGGTTCAAGACTTATATCAACAAAAGGCAAAAGACTTTTCCAAGCAGGCCGTAAATACAATTGCGAATTCTATTCCTCCAGGTCGCCTACTTACTGGCCTTCCGATACTAACAAAATACCAGACCTTATTGACTTTTTCGTAGCTAAAGGAATCAAACGAAATCACATTAGTGTCGAAGGTAATTATGACTTGTCATCAGATCATACTCCAGTGATTCTAACACTAAGTGAATCGGAAGTAATAGAAAAAAGTAATCCAAAGCTTGTAAATAAGAAAACAAACTGGAGTGATTTTAGAGAAAGGCTTTTAAGTTTTATAAATTTAAGATCTCCCATGGATACAATCGAGCAAATTGACCATGAAGTGGAACAATTTATTGCTGATGTGCAACAGGCCGCTGAAGAAAGTACTCCAACATTTTCTAATAGAAGACAAAATGAAATAAAATATCCTTTAGAGATAAGAGAGTTGATAATAGAGAAAAGAAGAGCTCGAAGAAAATGGCAAAATACTAGATTTCCAGATGATAAAACAACGTTTAACCGTATAAGCAACAATCTTAAAAAACAAATTTATAAATTCAAAAACGATTCACTCAGTACATTCCTAAAGAATTTAACGACTGATGCTTCAACCGATTTTTCGCTATGGAAAGCAGCCAAGCGCCTGAAAAGACCGCAGTTACTAAACTCTCCCTTGAAATCTCAAGATGGGAAATGGATCGGTAACCCAAAAGAAAAAGCTAACCTTTTCGCGGAGCATCTTGCGAATGTTTTTAAGCCATACCCAGCAAACGCGGCTGAAAATAGCTTACAGCTTGTTGATAAGATAGATGAAAGTGAAATACCAATTGTAAGATTAAAAGAAATAAAAAGTATGTGTTTACATCAACTATCAAATAAAAAATCACCAGGTTACGATCTTATTACTGCTCAGGTTATGAAAGAAATGCCTTTGAAAGCCTTCATAAAACTCCAATATATAATAAATGCATGCCTTAAGAAACGGTATGTCCCACACCATTGGAAAATTGCTGAAGTTATTGTCATACCCAAGCAAGGTAAGCCACCTACAGAAGTGGCGTCTTACAGACCAATATCGCTTATACCAATTATGGCAAAAGTTTTTGAAAAACTGCTTCTGAAGAGACTTAGCAAAATTATAGAAGAAAGAAGGTTAATCCCAAATCATCAGTTTGGCTTTAGAAATAAACATTCCACGATAGACCAAGTTCATAGAATAACGGATATAATAGAAAAAGCATTAGAAGAAAAACAAGTCTGTTCAGCTATTTTCTTAGATGTTGCTCAAGCCTTTGACAAGGTTTGGCATGAGGGACTTGAGTACAAACTGCAAAGGGATCTTCCCAGACAGTACTATGAAATATTAAAATCGTACATCTCAGACCGATTGTTTAGAGTAAGGTACGATCAAGAATATTCGGAATTGAAGAAAATAGAAGCCGGTGTACCACAAGGAAGTGTCCTAGGTCCTACCCTGTATTTACTATACACAAGGGATATCCCAGTTGGGAATCACACCATAATGGCTACTTTTGCAGATGATACCGCAATTTCGGTACCCGACAAATGTGTCTCTAGGGGAGCAGTAAAGCTGCAATATGCCGTCGACACAGTCAGAGATTGGACCGAAAAATGGCGTATCAAGCTCAATGAAACAAAATCTTCACATATAAACTTTACAAATAAAAAGATAAACAATATTCCAATATTCATTAATAATCAAGCTGTACCTTACGCCAATACGGCCAAATACCTTGGAATGGCTTTGGATGCAAAGCTAAAGTGGAAAGAGCACATCAAAAAGAAAAGAGAAGAACTAAACTTGAAATATAGAAAAATGTACTGGTTACTTGGTAACAACTCTGATTTATCTACCCAAAACAAAATAATGCTGTATAATCAAGTACTAAAGCCTGTTTGGACCTATGGTATCCAATTATGGGGCTGTACAAAGAAAACAAATATCGAAATCATCCAAAAATTCCAAAACAAAGTCCTTCGTGGAATAGTTAATGCACCTTGGTACATAAGAAATAGCGATCTACATCGTGACTTACAAATAGAAACGGTTACAGAAGTTGTTAAAAAATACGCTGTATCGCATAATCAGAGACTGCAAAGTCATACCAATTCTGAAATGGTGTCCGTCTTGAATACAAGAAACCATGTTCGAAGATTAAGAAGAACCAAGCCTCATGAGCTTATGGTCTAAAAAGACATGGGAAAGTATTAAAAGTTTAAACTTCCCCCAAAGTGATTTTACAAAGTTAAGAAAGAAAAATCTGATGTCGATCTCTCAAGATTGGTCCTGATAAAGAGGTGGTTTTAGTGGTTAAGAGTCCCACACTACTTGGTGTCGAATACTGCCAAGTGTCTTTTGAAGATTTCCTCCCGTCAAAAAAAAAAAAAAAAAAAAAAAAAAAAAAAATATATTTTAACAATTTTCAGCGGTTAGAGTGGCGTTGGATGTTATTCGGCAAATTGTTGAAAGCAACTGTAGCTGTTGAATGTTGGTGTTGATTTTACGCGTTAGTTTGCCGTATTAAATATTTATGACAAGCCATGACGCGCGCGACACTACACCGCAAAAAATAACAAAATGGTGTTTTTTTTTTCATTTTCTTGCCTTTGTCTTTCCCTCGTCAATTCTCCTTTTCCCACTTTTTCTAGCTTGAAGGAGTCCCTTCAAGCCTTGACCACACAGAAGGTTACTTGCGGTAGCGGTACGGGTAATTGTATGAAAAATATTCCACACCTGAACGTTGTTGTTCCAGTTTGGAATTTTTTTTTCAAACAATTACACGTACCTCGAATCTGAAGTCAGAAACAACTAATCAGCTTCCGTTTTTGAGATATTACCGTTAGAAAATGCAAAAAAAAACGTTTTGAGCTTTTCGGACCTTATTCTTTTTTGTAAGGAAAATTGTTTGAGCATATTTAGTAACGGTTTCTATAAGAACTGTTTTCCATCTTTCGATACCTGTTTAAATCTTTTCAATATTTTTTGTATTGCCCGAGATATCTTAAAATGAAGTAAGTGGGTTTGGCTTCATATGTATATCATAAAGGAGATAATAGGTGTGTTTTTTATTACCACCGGTCTTAACTGGACAAAAAAAACGCCTCGGGGCTTAACCTGAAATCTTGGCAGCACTGTATATTGAATGTTCCGAAAACAGCAGACACAACAAAACTTTAGAGTTGTCATATTTTTCGCTTTCGTCCTTTTCTTGTATTTTTCATGTATGTTTTACAAAGAGATACAAAAATGTATGCTAGCAAAACTAGTTTAATACATTTTGTCCTTCCAAACGTCAGTTTTCACGTTTGTAAACAAATTCTAAACAATTTATGAAAAAATTAGTTTGGTAGCACAGATTTAAAACTCTTCAAAAAGTTAAGCCCAGAGAAATCTCCGGGCTAAACAACTAAGCCCAAGGGGCTAAGGTGTTGTTGTATTTAACATGTAAATAGCTTAGCCCAGACTGCGTTTTTTTTTGTCTAGTTAAGACCGGTTGTAATAAAAAACACACCTAATGACGTTATTAAATTTATAAAAATACCAAACAACTGAGGATATCTCGGACAGTAAAATAGATATCGGAAAGATTTAAAAAGGTGGAAAATAGTTCATGTAAAAACCTTTACTAAATATGCTTAAACAGTTTTACTTATACTAGCCGACCCCGCCCTCGAAATTCGAGCGCCAATTTCTTTATTTTTTTTTTATTTGCAACAACTTTAAACACAATTATACCAAAATAGTTTCATTATTTTGTATAGTATTTGTTGTTGCGATTAACTACACTTTTTGAAGACAAAATTACACAGGTATATATAATATACCTACTTTTTGATATTTTTTAAACCTGATTTAGATATTGTTGAACTACGTTTTAACTGCACTCAACTACGTAAAAAAAGTATCGAAAAAGTAAATGCAAAGTGTAATCGCCTTAATGCATTGTGTTTGCACCTTGCATTTTGCGATTCAATTCAACCTGTTTCATGTTAAAGTCAGCCAAATTCCATCATTCAATCATTCAACTTCCACCAACTTCACTCAAATTTGTCATTCACATCATTGTATACTTTGTAGCTATCGTCTTAGCTTAGCTTGTAGAAGTTTAAATTTCCGGAAGGGAGAGGGCGTTATTTATCGCACTTCCAGTTTGGAATGATATTTGTGGTAAGATTTCCATTAAAATTTTAATGAATGCGTTCAGATACTTATTAATGATTAAAGATAGGTTCACATTTAATAAAGGTGCGTTCACAACAACGTCGCACAACAACGTTTTTTTCATGTTTTGACATTTTTTTGAGGATATCCCAGAAACCTGACGTGATAGTGCGAAATTGACTTCAAATCTGGATTCAGTGATCCAAAAACTATTAACATATTCGCACATCCAGATCGGAGAACTCGCAATCCCAGGTCAGAACTTTTATATTTTTTTTGTGTGGCTAACAATTTTGCTTCTATAATGCTTTAAAGAAGCAACAATTGCATCTGTAAAGCTTTATAGAACCAAAATTGTTTGTCGGGTGTGTAATCAATCTGTGAGGCGCGTACACGATGCCTCTTGAGTCAAGGACTCAATTTTGACATTTATCTTTTGAATTAAAATTTGTTGTTGTTGTATTGCACCAAGAAGCAAAAAGAAATGTGAGGGAATGTTGAAAAAAGAAAAAGTGAAAAAAGAAACGTCAAAAAAGAGTCTCGGACTCACGACCCGCGACTCTTCGGTCGGATAATTTTTTCTTTCATCTTTTTTCTCTTTTGCACTCATTATGTTAAAAAAGAGTCGCGCCTCTTGAGGCTTCATGTAATTGCTGACAAATTCTTATGTTCTTTCAAGAGAGAAAAGGACGAAAATAGATTTCATTGGTATTAAAAGTGTTTACAAAAGATTGGACCTTAGTAATAGACTTGATTTTAATAGAATTCGATTTTAACAAAAAAATCCATGGTAATAAAACAAACATCTTACTTTCTAAACTTAGATAACTAAAACAATGAAAGTTAACCATAGTTTACGTGCGATCTTAAAACAACGCACCAATGTGAACCCACCATAATGTTTTTTGATTTTCACTGAATGCTTTCATTCATTCATTCAGTCATGAATGACATTTCATTCCAGTCGATTGGAAATTTTCCAATGGAATTCCAGTTGTTTTTGTTTTGTTTTTTTTTTTTTATTTTTTATCGAATTTTAATTTGTTTAATTTCGTTATTTCGGTTAATAAAAAGTAAAAAAAATGTGATTCTGCACATCTACGCGTCATTCTCTTTCGTTCCGTGTATAATTTATGCCCCTTCGGTTTTTGGGAGCCCGGTAATTTGTACCACAAAAACTATGCTCGCCGTTTAATTATATGATGATAAATGAATAAGGTCCGAAGTACTGCATTTTCTAACGGTAATATTTCAAAAACGGGAGCTGATGAATTTTTTTTTACTTCGGATTCGAGTTCAGCACACTGAAAACCTTCAGGAAAGTATATTTTTGTTTCGGCAACAAAAAAAAATTTAATTTTGTTAACCAGTGTAATAGTATGGAGAATAAGAAAAAGCTGCCAACTTTTTTATATTCAAAATGGTGGCTCCAAAATGACGGAAATAATGGACGTTAAAATAGAATTTTCATTTTCAAAACAGTATATAAGCTAGAAATTGGGCTAAATTCATGACAAAAAGGTGTGAGATCTTAGATTTAGGATTCATAGATTCATATTCTTAAAAAAACACAAAAATTTTAAAAACAGAGTCCAAAAAATTCCAAATTAGTAAAACACACTTTAAATTTAAATCTGAAGTCGAAAAAAATCTATGACATCACGTTTCGTAGATAAAAATTAATTTTGAGCAACTTATATCTCAAAAACGTGACGTCGTAGATTTTTTTCGACTTCAGATTTGAATTAAGAACATTAAAATCTACTAGCCAACCCCGCCCTAGAAATTCGAGTGCCAATTTCTTTATTTTTTTTTTTTATTTGCATAGTTTTAAACACAATTATACCAAAATAGTTTCATTATTTTGTATAGTATTTGTTGTTGTTTTCTTGCAATTAACTACACTTTTTGAAGACAAAATACACAGGTATATATATACATATTTTTTGATATTTTTTAAACTTGATTTAGATATTGTTGAACTACGTTTTAACTACGCTCAACTACGTAAAAGAAGTATCGAAAAAGAAAATGCAAAGTGTAATCGCCTTAATGCATTGTGTTTGCACCTTGTATTTTGTGATTCAATTCAACCTGTTTCATGTTCCATTCGTTCAAATTCCATCATTCAATCATTCAACCTCCACCAACTTCACTCAAATTTGTCATTCACGCCATTGTATGTCTGTGTAGGTTCTCGTCTTAGCTTAGCTTGTAGAAGTTTAAATTTCCGGAAAGGAGAGGGCGTTATTTATCGCACTTCAAGTTGGAATGATATTTGTGAAAATTTTAATGAATGCGTTCAGATATTAATAAGAGATTAAAGATGGGTTCACATTTATTAAAGGTGCGTTCAGGTGTTGATCTTCACAGTATACAGTAGTCAAAAGGTAATCCGTGGTACTGTGTGGCATTGAAGTTTTAAGCAAAACATCCCTTTGAAAGTGAGAATCGAAATTTTTTAATCAAACAAAGTCAGCTATTACATGAAGCCTCAAGAGGCGCAACTCTTTTTTCGAATTTTCTTTTGATATAATCATTCTGTGAGGCGCGTACTATTAGACGATGCCTCTTGAGTCTAGGACTCAAATTTGACATTTCTCTTTTGATTTAAAATTCGTTGTTGTTGTATTGCACCAAGAAGCAAATAGAAATGAGAGAGAATGTTGAAAAAAGAAAAAGTGGAAAAGAAACGTCAAAAAAGAGTCTCGGACTCACGACCCACGACTCTCCGGTCGGATAATTTTTTCTTTCGTCTTTTTTCTCTTTTGCACTCATTACACTGGTTAACAAGGTTTTTGCCACAAGAACCAAAATATAATTTTCTAGTAGCTTTTGGGGTGCTGAATCCGAATCTGAAGTCAGAAAAATTTGATTGGCCTCCGTTTTTAAAATATTACCGTTAGAAAATGTCAAAAAACGTCATTTTAGCTGTTTTCGATGTTATGTTTTTTGATGTAGGGTAATTCATTGTGAATAAATTTGTAACGGTGATTATAAGAACTGGTTTTATTCTTTCAAAAAATGTTTAGATCTTTCCGATATCTCTTTTATTACCCGAGATATTTAAAATTAAAATAGCGGTCTTTGAATCAGAAACAACACTGGGCAACCAAATTGAACTTTTTTTTGCCACAAGGACCAAAATATACTTTTCTGAAGGTTTTTGGGTTGCTGAACTCGAATCCACAATCAGAAAAAATTCTATTAGCCTTCGTTCTTCAAATATTACCGTTATAAAATGCAAAAAAAGATTTATTTTTATAAAGGTTATATTTCAAGAACGGAGGCTAATAGAATTTTTCCAATTGCGGATTTGAGTTCACCAACTCGAAAACCTTCAGAAAAGTATATATTTGTTATTGTGGCAAAAATTCTGTGACCAGTGACTTAAACTTTAGATTAGGTTTAGTTTCTCTTTGACTTATTAACTGAAACTTAAGATATCTCGAGCAATAAAAAAGATATCGGGAAAATTTAAACAGTTTTTGAAAGAAGAATGTCTGTTCTTATAATAACCGTCACAAATTTGTTTATAATGAATTACCCCACATAAAAGCAGAACCTCGAAAACAGCCAAAATGACGTTTTTTAGCATCTTATAAGGGTAATATTTCACAAACAAAGGCCAATCAATTTTTTCTGATTTCAGATTCGGATTCAGCACCCCAAAAACTACTAGAAAAGTATAATTTGGTTCTTGTGGCAAAAAAAAAGTTAAATTTTGTTGACCAGTGTTATAATTAAAAAGAGTCGCGCCTAGTTAACACTTCGATTCTATTCAATATGAATCATCTTCAAGTGTTATTAAAATCTAACGGAAATATGACATCCGTCAAATAAACATCTTCAACAGTTCTCATGGTAATATGATACCTATGAGAACGTATAGCATCGATCATCGATCATCAACCATCAGCTGAATCATCCATCGACATCAAGTGGATGATATGGTTAGTTCATAGATACTCATCGAGCAAACCGGTTCTTAAATTGTAGCTTAGGTTATTATTTAATAAAGTTCTTTTTTAAAAACCCAAATAGGAATTGCAATTATTAATTGGCGCCCGAGCAGGGACACGCGAATAGTTTTTAATTGTAGTTTAATTTTGCTAAGAGTGCAGTGACGGTTATTAAAACCCAGCATCGAAAAATTTTACTATTCAAAATTTTAAGGTATAGTGCATCCAAAGGGGAGAACAGTACAAAGTATCCTCTAGCCGCGTGTGAAATTTTAAAGTGAATAAATAAGTTTTAATTAACAAAATAAGTTTTGTAATGCAGTGACGATTTTTAATTTTAAAATCAAGCAGTGACGTTTTTTTTTAATTTTAAATCCAGCAGAAAAATTTTCAACAATTTTAACTTGCGTACTAAATCTAAAAACTCAGTAGTCCTACTCAACGTAAAACATTGAGAGGCAAAAAGTTTAATTATTACATATAATTTTACAACAGATCATGAGAAGTATACTTATGAAGTAGAAAATCAGAAAAATAATTAAAACAAAGTGGGAAAAAAATAAAATACAGAAAATAAAATAAAAGAGGTGAATAAAAAAAATAAAATAAAAAGCATAAATGCGAAGAAAAAGATTTTGTAAAAACAAAAAATAAAATATAAAATATTTTTATAAACATATATTCAGTGAAGTGAAACTGAACAATTATAAAGACAAACAGAGTGAAAGAGAAGAAAGACAAAAACAAAATAAATAAAATAAAGAAAATAAAAAAATTTTAAAATATATTCAGTACTCATAATAAAGAAAGACAGGAAGTGAAGAATAAACAATTTTTTTTACGAAGTCATGATTGATCAGTGTTAAGCAGAGATTCAACTATACATCAACAAATCAACAATAATTATATAGTAAGAAAATTTTTATTTAAAAAAATTTTAATTAATTAAGGAAATTAAAAAAATTATTATACTTATTATTAAGAATCTTTATTTATAAAATTAAATTTTATATAAAATATCTATAAAACAAAAAAACTCAATATGGCATTAACAGTAGATCAGATACATACGTTGATTTCTCAGACAGTAGCCGATAGTACGGACAAACTAGATAAGAAAATAGATGACTTGACGAAATTATTAGGTAGATTAGCTCCCATTGATAATATTGAACCATACGAGGACGTTAAAATAGACCCACTTATAACAACCACAGAAAGTTTAGAGTTAGTTAAAAGTTTGCAAAAGTTTGATGGGGAAAACTATATTAGCTGGCGGACATCAGTAATCCACTGCATGAAAGCTTATGAATGTTGTAAAGGTAGTTCAAGTTACTTTACAGCAGTTAACATATTAAGAAACAAAATAATAGGGAAAGCTAATGACGTGCTGACATCTCATGGTACGCCATTGAATATCAATGCAATAATAGGACGATTAGACCTAACTTACGAAGATAAAAGACCAGTACACATGTTACAAACCGAACTATCGAGTGCTAGGCAGGGGAAACAAACTTTGCAACAGTTCTATGATCAAGTTAGTCAGTTACTGACATTAATAACTAATAAAACAATAATGAGTTATGGGCCTAGAACGGCTGAAACTAATGTGCTCATTAATGTAGCCCGAGAGAACGCTTTGAGAGTGTTCATAATGGGATTAAATCAACCCATGAGTAACATCGTATTCTCTATTAATCCTGGTGATCTGCCAAATGCGTTGGCCAGAGCTCAAGAAATTGAGGTAAACCAGAATCAAAGATTAAGGGATATAAATCCAAATCCACATAGAATGGATTATAATAGAGGAATACCTCAAGTTCAACTTCCACCTATACCAAGGTACACAAATAATAACAATAATAATAATAACAGACAGAATTTCATACCGAGATAGAATAATCAATTTGTTCCACCACCGCAAAGAATGGACTTAGCAAGTGGAAACTACCATCCTCCTAAGCCCCAAACAAACAACAATTATTACAATCAAAACAGATATTTACATAACAATCCATATAGGGACCAACGTTTTAATAACGAAATAAGAAACAATAACAACCCTTTCAAGCGCGATAGGCCACGAAGTGAACAGATTCCGGTAAAAACACCGAGATTAAATAATTTAGATGAAGGGGATAATTTTTTTAGAATAAGGAACGACCTGCCTTTTATAAAAAGAACAGATCCAAAGACAGGCCGTATATTTACAATTTTAATTGACACAGGTGCAACACATAGTTACGTTAAACCAGGTTTATTCAAAAATAAAGATTTAGAAAGGACTACAAAGGTCAGAAGCGTCCATGGGACAAGCATTATAAACAAGTATCAGGAGATAAATATGTTAGGAATTAAGGATATTTTTTACGAAATTAAAGAATTAAAAGATTATGATATAATTGTAGGAATAAGAACACTCAGGAAAATTAAAGGCAAAATAAATATAGTCGATGGTACATTAGAATACGAAAAAGGCATAGTACCTTTATTATTCAATGACGAACTATTGAACAATTTGGCAATCTGCATGAGTACAGATGAAACCTATATAGAAAAATTGAAATCAATTTTAAAACGTTTTCAAGGTATTTTTACAGAAAAACCGAATTATCTTCCATATAATACGAACATAGTAGCGACTATAGATACTACAACAGACGATCCAATATGGTCTAAATCATATCCATATCCGCAAGCAGTAAGCAATTTTGTAAACAATGAAATAAATAATATGTTGGAAAATAATATAATAACGCCAAGCAGATCTGCATATAATTCACCAGTGTGGGTAGTTGATAAGAAAGGTACTAATGAAGACGGATCCAAAAAACACAGATTAGTCATAGACTACAAAAAGCCAAATTCACTCACTAAGACAGACAAGTATCCAATGTCAGATACTTCAGTAATTTTGTTCAATTGAGGAAAGTCTAAATTCTTCACGACACACGGTTGTCCAAAATGACTTATCTCGTTGCAAAAATCATAACTTTTGAACGGATTGAGTTAGCGGTACAATTTTTTTTTTTATTTGAAGGACATTTCTAGGGCTGTTATACCAATGAATTTCAATAAAATTATTTCACAGGGTGTTTCGGAATCATCGGCCAAAAACAGATTTTCTTTAAAAAAAAAGTTTAAATTAAAATTGGTATGCCATTTTGTAGAAATCACTAATCCACATTTAAAAACAAAATTTCAAAAAAATACAATGTCCCGTTTTCGAAAATTTAATTTTTCAAAAAAAAATTTCAAAATTTTTTTAAAAATCCAAAAATTATTTTTTTTGAAATTTTATTTTTGGCTTATATTTGAGTTATATAAGTGCTTCTTCACAAAAAGTTTCGTTGAAATCGAATAAGCCGTTTTGGAGAATATCGGATTTGAAAAAAAACGGTTTTATGGCAGGTACCGTAAAAAATCCATTCGGTTCCATTCATTAAGCCGAATAGGGTATGTGTACCAATCAATTGTTGATTCAAAATAAAAATATTTAGCTGCGCATGCTTGCGCACTGCCGAGATTTTGTACTTTGAAAAAAAATGAAGGCAGAAGGAACAGATTTTCTTTAAAAAAAATGTTTAAATTAAAATTGGTATGCCATTTTGTAGAAATCACTAATCCACATCTAAAAACAAAATTTCAAAAAAATACAATGTCCCGTTTTCGAAAATTTTATTTTTCAAAAAAAAATTTCAAAATTTTTTTAAAAATCCAAAAATTATTTTTTTTGAAATTTTATTTTTGGCTTATATTTGAGTTATATAAGTGCTTCTTCAAAAAAAGTTTCGTTGAAATCGAATAAGCCGTTTCGGAGAATATCGGATTTAAAAAAAACCGTTCTATGGCAGGTACCGTTAATAATGATTTTCCAAAAAAATTTTTTTCATTAGAAGATAGACCTTGTTTTCAAACTTACATTTGAATTTTTTAAACAAAATCGTTGGAGCCGTTTTTGAGCAATTACAGCTTTACTGAAATTGGTGTATGACAAGTACCGTTATTTTTGGCCCAAAAAAATTAATTCCAAAAACACCTCTGGAGGGTCTCCAAAAAATGCTACATACCAAATTTGAAGTCAATCGGTCCATCCGTTTAGGATGTAGATCCTTATACAGACAGACAGACAGACGGACTTCCGGGACCAACTTTTTTGGCATTCTCTATAATCGTAATATCATGGAAAAGTGTAATCTGAACTTTTTTTAGATGTGAATTAGTGATTTCTACAAAATGGCATACCAATTTTAATTTAAATATTTTTTTTTTTAAGAAAATCGGTTTTCGGCCGATGATTCCTAAACACCCTGTAAAACAATTTTCTTGAAATTCATTGGTGTAACAGCCCTGGAAATTTCCTTCAAATTAAAAAAAAAACTGTACCGCTACCTCAATCCGTTCAAAAGTTATGATTTTTGCAACGAGATAAGTCATTTTGGACAACAGTGCGACACTAGACTTACAAAGTGGTTTCCACCAAATAATGATGAAAAAGGAAGACAGAGAAAAAACAGCTTTTAGCGTAAACAATGGAAAATACGAGTTCCTTCGTATGCCATTCGGGTTGAAGAATGCACCCTCTTTATTTCAAAGAGCTATGGATGATATTCTAAGACCTTACATAGAGAAATTTTGCCACGTATATATCGACGATGTGATCATATTTTCTGAATCGGAAGAAAAACACTTGGAACACATAGAAATCATAATTAAAGCATTAAGCGAAGCCAACATGAAGATAAGTAGTGAAAAAAGCAAGTATTTTATGCAGGAAGTAGAATTTTTAGGATATGTTGTTTCCTACAACAGTATTAAAACGGATCCAAAGAAAGTAAAAACTATTAAGGAATACCCAGAACCTAAGACATTAAGACAGTTAAGATCTTTTTTGGGACTAAGCGGTTACTATCGTAAATTCATAAGAAATTACGCTATGATCAGCAAGCCATTAACAAAGTATTTAAGAGACCAAGACGCAAACACAAAAAGTAAATTTATACCGATAGAATTAGATAATGAGGGGAAAAGAGCATTCCAAATTTTAAAAGACAAGTTAGAAGAAAATATAATATTGAACCAGCCAAACTTTGAAGAAGGTTTTGAATTAAAAACTGATGCAAGTAACTCAGCCATAGGTGCAGTGCTTAGTCAAAATAACAAACCAATAACTTTCATAAGTAGGGGATTAAGTGTAACCGAAGAAGGCTATGCAACAAATGAAAAAGAATTATTAGCAATTGTTTGGAGTTTGAAAAATTTGAGGAACTACCTCTATGGAACAAGCGGCATCCATATATATACGGACCACCAACCATTAACATTCGCTATGTCAGATAAAAACCCCAACGCAAAAATGAAACGATGGAGGGAATTTGTAGAAGAATATTCTCCTATTATAAAATACAAACCAGGTAGAGAGAATGTAGTAGCAGATGCTTTAAGCAGACAAGAATTAAATATGATGGACTCGGACGTTGCAACAGTACATAGTACTCAAAGTAGTCCAGTTGAAGAAATAAAAAGATTAGGAGGTATAATTAATAGATTTAGGAATAAGTTAATCATTAAAGAAGGAAATAACAATAGTATTAGTAGTGAACAAGTACATAAAGGATACTGGCGACACACAGTAATATATAAAGATGAAAATATATTTAGTGATTTTAAAGAAATTATTAGGAAAGGCATTAATGCAATACATTCCAGCGAGGAATTATTATTTAAACTAAAACCAAAGTTATTAAGTGAATACCCCACTACTCAGTTTGCATATGTAACAAATATAGTAGAAGACATTGTTGACAAAGACACACAAATAACTATTCTAAAAAACGAACATAATAGAGCGCATCGTGATTCAAGAGAGAATTTCAAACAGATTACAACAAAATATTACTGGCCTGAATGCTTTAAACAATTATTAGATTTAACAAGAAATTGCTCTGTTTGCAAAGAAAACAAATATGATAGACATCCAGTTAGATATAGGATTGGAGAGGCTCCAATTCCAAAGAAAGGGGGGGAACGAATACATGCTGATATATACTATATAGACAATGATCAATTTTTAACCATGATAGATTCTTTTTCAAAATTTCTCATAGTAAGACATATTGAAAGTAAAATAGATGCTAAGGATAAACTCATTGAAACAATACCAATATTTGGCAGAGTTGAAACACTTGTAACTGATAATGAAAAGACATTTTGCACACCATCAGCACAACTAGAATTAGAAAGACTAGGCGTCAAACATGAGAGAACAGCTCCAAACCATAGTAGAACGAATGGTATGATAGAAAGAGTGCACAGCACATTGACTGAAATTATACGAATTACGAAAACAGATATCCATGCGGAAACAAATAAAATAATGCCATTTGTCGTTAAAAAATATAATGAATCAATTCATTCAGTGACTAACTTCCGATCAATAGACGTGTTTCATAACTTTGAAAAACATATTAGTTTGACAAATGTATTAAAAGAAAAACAAGATAAGGATCTTGCGTACTTTAACAAAAACAGGACAGAAATAGAATTTAGACCAGGACAAAAAGTACACGAAAAATCGACACGAAGGCAAGGGAAAGTAAAACCTTTGTATAAAAAAAGAATAGTAAAAGAAGATAGAGGAAGAGTTATACTAGACAGTAAGGATAGGATCATACACAAAGATAATTTGAAAAAATAATATATTCAAATTCAACACCAATTCTATTTCAGATGACTAACAGTATCATACTAGTATTTTTGGCATTACTAGCCACGACATTTGCGCAAGTGCAAATAACAAACTATAGTACAGAGGAATACATTCTTATAGAGGACGGACCTGCTGCATTATTCCACGAAAGAGGTGATGTTTATCACATAATAAATTTAACACATTACAAAAATATACTAAATGATATAAGAGGTAAAGGTGCTAGGGTAACCAGTTTAATTAAGACGAATCTTGAAACTGCAGACAAATTAATTAATCAACTTATTATAAGAGATAGATTTAGACGAGGAATAAATGAGATCGGTACTCTATGGAAATGGATATCAGGAAGTCCAGACCATGATGACAAAATAAAGATAGAAACAAAACTACAGGAACTAATTGAATCTAACAACAAACAGTACCAAACAAATTCAATATTATTTAAAACAATAGAAAAACTGACCAGTGAGGATAATAACATTGACAAAGAAGACGAACTAATTTTAAAATTTGTAATTGAAGATTTAAGAGATATTATCAATACCATCAATTTAAGAAAAAATGGAATTTTAAACACTGTAATTTTAAATATAGAAGACTTAGAGAAAATAATAAAAACAGAAACAATGCCAGTTTCAATTACAGATGTTTTAGATGCATCAGATTTTCAAATTATTCAAAATAAGGAAATAATCATGTTATACATTCAATACCCGATTGTTAAGGAAATAAACACTAAATTCATTGTAGAAAGCATTAATATAGGTGATGGTAAGTTACAAATTCCAAATCAAATTGTATTGTACGAAGAAAAATATAAAATGGCAAATTGTAAACAAGAATTAAACAATATGTATTGTAAAATAAGTAATGAAACTAATTGTCTAACAGATTTATTAAATAACAAGAAAGCAAACTGTCATAAAATAACGGAGAAGAATCCAGACATTAAAATAATTAAAGATGGCATAATTTTTGTAAGTGGAGAAACCACAATCAATAGGAAAATATATAAGGGTACATATCTCATTAATTTCAAAAATAATGTAACTATTAATTCTAAAGTGTATGAAAATAAAAGAACTAAAATTGTAAAACATTTTAAAATGAATATACCATTGGAAATTAATATTTTGAAATATTTAGAATCAAGAAATGAAAAATTAAAATTCACAAACATTGATCTTATTAAACCATATATTGAAGATATAAAAGAACACCCAATATTGTGGGGAATAACTTTAAATGTAATATTAATATTTAGTATTGTAATAGTTATTAAGATGTTGAAAATGTATAAAAGAAATGAAGAAAAGAAAAATAATTTAGCATTTAAGAAAGCAACAATTAAGTGTTTAGCAGCAACAAGAAAAGCTATAGAAGAGCGATCGGGACGATCACTATAGAAGTAAGGGGGGAGTTAACACTTCGATTCTATTCAATATGAATCATCTTCAAGTGTTATTAAAATCTAACGGAAATATGACATCCGTCAAATAAACATCTTCAACAGTTCTCATGGTAATATGATACCTATGAGGACGTATAGCATCGATCATCGATCATCAACCATCAGCTGAATCATCCATCGACATCAAGTGGATGATATGGTTAGTTCATAGATACTCATCGAGCAAACCGGTTCTAAAATTGTAGCTTAGGTTATTATTTAATAAAGTTCTTTTTTAAAAACCCAAATAGGAATTGCAATTATTAATTCGCCTCTTGAGGCTTCATGTAATAGCTGACAAATCAATTTTTAAGGCTTTACCACACCAACTGCGTCGCACGATAACGTTTTTTTTATGTTAAAGCCACACCTACAATGACCTAAAAAGTGAAGAAGTGGGAAATTTACAAAATTAATTTTTTTTATTTCTTTCTAGCGCTATTTGTTTTTGGAAAAAACTACAAAAATTTAGTTTGAAACCAAAAAATAAGCTTTTTGCATCATAATTTTTAATTTTGTGGTCGTAAAAACTGTCACAAAATGAGTTTGAAATTTCTATAACTTTTTTACTTTTTGCAAAAAATGGCTTTTTTTGCTTATTTTTTTGTATAAAACAACTTCGTCGCTGAAACCGAATCCGGAGTCCGTTTTGCCCCATCACGTCAGGTTTTCGAGATAACCTTATAAAATGTTACGAAAACAAAAATTTTTTTCTGATCTGGATGTACGAATATGTTAATCATATAGTCTTTGAATCGCTGAATTCATATTCGAAGTCAATTTTGCCCTATCACGTCAGGTTTCAGAGATATCCTCAAAAAACTGTCAAAACCAAAAAAACTAAATCTCTTATCTGGGGTTGCGTCTAGGTTTTTCATATAGTTTTCGGGTTGCTAAAACCGAATACAAACTCTATTTTTCCGTTTCACGTCAGGTTTTTGAGATATCCTCAAAAAATGTCAGATAAAAACTTTTTTTTGAGTTTAGACATTTTTTGAGGATATTTCAAAAACCTGACGTGATACGCCAAAATAGACTTCGGATTCGGTTTCAGCGACCCAAAAACTATATGAAAAATTTAGTCGCAACCCCAGATAAAAACTTTTGTTTTTTTGGTTTTGACATTTTTTTGAGGATATCCCAGAAACCTGACGTGATAGGGCGAAATTGACTTCGAATCTGGATTCAGTGATCCAAAAACTATATGATTAACATATTCGCACATCCAGATCAGAGAAATTTTTTTTTGTTTTCGTGACATTTTATGAGGTTATCTCGAAAACCTGACGTGATGGAGCAAAACGGACTTCGGATTCGGTTTCAGTGACCCAAAAACTATATGAAAAATGCGTCGCAATCGCAATCCCAGGTCAGAACTTTTATATTTTTTTGTGTGGCTGCCCTACTAACAATTTTGCTTCTAAAATGCTTTAAAGAAGCAACAATTGGATATGTAAAGCTTTATAGAACCAAAATTGGTTTGTCGGGTGTGTAATCATTCTGTGAGGCGCGTACTATTACACGATGCCTCTTGAGTCAAGGACTCAAATTTGACATATATCTTTTGAATTAAAATTTTATGTTGTTGTATTGCACCAAGAAGCAAAAAGAAATGTGAGGGAATGTTGAAAACAAAAAAGTGGAAAAAGAAACGTCAAAAAAGAGTCTCGGACTCACGACCCACGACTCTCCGGTCGGATAATTTTTTCTTTCATCTTTTTTCTCTTTTGCACTCATTATGTTTAAAAAGAGTCGCGCCTCTTGAGGCTTCATGTAATTGCTGACAAATTCTTATGTTCTTTCAAGAGAGAAAAGGACGAAAATAGATTTCATTGGTATCAGAAGTGTTTACAAAAGATTGGACCTTAGTAATAGACTCGATTTTAGCAACTTAGATAACTAAAACAATAAAAGTTAACCATAGTTTACATGCGATCTTAAAACAACGCACCAATGTGAACCCACCTTAATGTTTTTTTGATTTTCGCTGAATGCTTTCATTCATTCAGTCATGAATGACATTTCATTCCAGTCCATTGGAAGTTGTCCAACAGATATTTCCAGTTGTTTTTGTTTTGCTTTCTTGTTTTTTTTTTTACTAAAATATCGAATTTTATTTTAACCGATTTACCTATTTCGGTTAATAAAAACTTTAAAAATTATGCATTCTGCACATCTAGGGAACATTTGCTATCGGTCGGTATATAATTTATGCGCCTTCGGTTTTTGTGGGCCGCGTGGTTTGTACCACAAAATTCGCGTTCGCTGTTTTATTATATGATGATGATTAGAAAAGTATATTTTGGTTCACAGAAAAAATAAATTCTCAGTTTTATTGAACATTGAAACTTTTCATTAGGTGTGTTTTTTATTACCACCGGTCTTAACTGGTCAAAAAAAAACACAGTCGGGGCTAAGCAATTTACATATGTTTAATACAACAAAACTTTAGCCCCATTGTTCTTAGTTGTTTAGCCCAGAGAATTCTCTGGGCTTAACTTTTTCAACAGATTTAAATCTGTGCTACCAAATTAACTTGTTCGTAAATTGTTTAGAATATGTTTAAAAACATCAAAACTAATGTTTGGAATGACAATTATCATTTTAAATATTTATTTAATAGTTAGTTAAACTTTTTTTTTTCAAAAACACACAAGAAAACCCATAAGCGAAAAATATAATAACTTTATATTTTTTTGAGTCAGCTGATTTCGGAACATTTAATATGCAGTGCTGCCAATTTTTCTCGCTAAGCCCCAGGCATTTTTTTTTGTCCAGTTAAGCCCGGTGGTAATAAAAAACACACCTATTAGGTATTTTTTTTTACTGAAATTGTTTTACATATCATCGCTTAGAGTGTAAACCTGCTAACTCCATTCAAGTTAATTTTACAGGGGAAAGAAAAAACTGCTCAAAATTGTTCTTCACAATAAAAAAAAAAAAATCCAAATAACCATTTTGTGTGTTGAATTGTACTTCTATACGAAAGCAGGTATAAAAAGGCGCCTAGTTTCGTAACTTTTTGCATTTTTGTGAGTATGCAAACAAATAGTGGATTTAGGAGGTTTTCTCAAAAAAAAATAAAACATCGTTTTAAATCGTTTACCAAAAGATTTATTGATTTTCTTGGAAATATACGGTGATTCAGGAGAAATGTACCAAAACAAAAATCGTATGGGAGAAAATTGACTCCATTTGTTTTTTGTAAAGCAAAATACTTTGTCAATTTCTTTTTTGTTTTAAATAAAACTGTTATATGAGTAGTTTTTGAAAAATTAATATTGAAAATGATAATTTTGACGAAATATTGCAAAAAAAATTCCAACTAATTTTTTTTTTCAATTTTTCATGTTACAAAGGGCAAGAGTACGATAATTAAGGCGGTGAAAAATAATAGCAGAACAGTCAAATGCAAGCATTTTTTACTATCGGAGGGGGGTCAATCTCCATCCGTTTAGGCGGGAGGGGCAATTTTCTAAAATATAGCAAACAAATTTTTAAAAAATTATTAAAAAACAACGGCAACAGTTACAGTTATAAATGATACCTTTTTCAAAAGCCAAAATTCTACACTTAATCAAGTTATTTCAAGCAATGGTTTTTGAAATTATCGATTTCAAAATTTGTGAAAAAAAGTTTGAAAAAACACATTAGGTGTGTTAACTGGACCAAAAAACGCAGTCGGGGTGAAGCAATTTACATGTTACTACAACAACACTTTAGCCCCGTGGGCTAAGTTGTTTAGCCCGGAGATTTCTCTGGGCTTAACTTTTTGAACGGTTTTAAATCTGTGCTACCAAATCAATTTTTTCAGAAATTGTTTAGAATTTGTTAACAAACGTGAAAACTCACGTTTGGAATGATAAAATGTATTTAACTAGGTTTACTAGCATACATTATTGTATTTTTTTTGTAAAACATACATGAAAATAAAGGAAAAACTCGAAAGCGAAAAATATGACAACTCTAAATTTTTGTTGTGTCTTGTGTTTTCGGAACATTCAATATACAGTGCTGCCAAGATTTCAGGTAAAGCCCCGATGCGTTTTTTTTGTCCAGTTAAGCCCGGTGGTAGTTAAAAACACACCTATTGAATACAATTTTTATCATGACTGTGACTATAAATATGAAATTAATAGATGAAATAAGCTGCCTTAATTAATTTCTAATCAAATACTGAAAACCATATGCTTCTATGCCTTCTAGTTTTTGAGAAAATTAAAAATAAGAAAATTACCTTTCTTATTATCTTCTTGGCTATTTTCGCCAATATGAACAGCTTTTTAACTTTAAAGTATCATGCCTGGCCCGCTTTGAAGGCTCTCAAGATTTAAGCTCTCTTTTATATCCTCTGTCACGCTCAGACAACTTCGTTGCTTCGCTTAGGCCGTCCTAAGAATCTCGCAATATTTTAAAAAAGAATACTTAAAAATAAATAAAAATGGTAGCAGTATGAAGTTCAAGGCGTGTGCCCCCCTGCTTGGACACACAATAGGATTTGGGGTAGGGTCAAGGTTGGGTATGTACATTGTACAAGTTTCTTTTGGATTCGAAGAAACTTTTAAATTTTAAAAGAAAACCAATTCTTAAAAATTAATAAGGACGCGGTATAAGTATGAAGTTCAAGGCGTTTCAAAGTGAGATGGGTTAGGGGGGGCATGCTGCCGATGACCAGCCACCAGTGTAGGAAGTACCGTTATCTTAATTTGAAATATCGACATGGTTGGATTTAAAAAAATGTTACTTTTTTTGTAGGCATTGTAGAAATATGATTGAAGCGTCATATAAAAGGTGAAATAATAATGATATAAAATTTATTATAGGTTGTCATTTAAAAAATGGATTTAATGGCGTTAGAAGAGAAAAGAGATTGTTTTGCTTCTTTTATGAAAACTAATTGGGTTAAAAAAATTCTAGCTTTTTTTGTAGATGTTGTATAGACATGGTCGATATAAATATTTTGAGCTGAAACAATAAGCTTTCAGATGGTATAAAATTTATTGTAGGTTGTCGTATAAAAAAGTGATGGAATAAAAAAAGTTATATTTTTTTGATTTTTTTATTGCAAGGAAAATGATTTTTAAGGTTTCACTTCAACCACGTGTGAATTCCACACATGATTTTTTTTTCTTTAGAGCAACGTTTATGCCTATCTCAACCAAAAAAAATACAGCTAAAAAAGCAAAATAAACTCCAAATGTAGTAATTGAAAAGCGGAACAGTTGTTGGGCGATTTCATAGAAGAAAACAATTTCATCCATAATCGAATTTGAAAATTTGGTTTTTGTATTATAATACGAATTACATTTAAAACCGCAAACTAACAATAGTACCTTTATATACCTAACATGCAACGCCATACATTTATGAAAGAGATAAAAAACCATTTTTTAAAAAACAAGAATACCTACAAAAAAACTTGTTTATCCTATTCATGTTCCATATACCACGCAACACTAGATAGTCTGCATTTACACGAAGACGCAAGGCGTAGAAATTATCTCCGAATTTCATTTTCCCTTCAGTGCATCGCGCGCTTCTACACGTAATACTTTTTATAAGAATCAAATTTGACAGTTTTTTTTTGTTTTGTTTTGTTCTCGTTTTCGTATGTATTTTTATTCAAAAATAAGCACTAAAATATACAAAAAATAACTCCGGCGGGCTCTATGTCCAACGAAAATATTTGAATAGATTAAAAAAAGTTACTATTTACGCAAATAATACACTACCGACGAAGCGAACTCTGCGAACGACGAAATCAAAAACAGCAAAAATAGAACAAGATCAAAGAGAAACGTCAAAGTGAGTCTCAAACTTTCTTTTTTCGACCTAAGAATAAGAAGTACAGGAATGGGTGTTTGAAGAAACCAGTGCGGCATTTTTTCACAAAAAACTTTGGCTAGCGTGAAAAAAAGAATAACAAATGGAAAGAATAATTTCACATAATGGCGCCCGGCTGTTGCAGAGCCTTACCATCACCAAACAAAAATAAATGCACCCCTGTTTGTGAAATTTTCAATTTGACAGCTGTGGATTGAAAAAATCTAAGGACACTTTTATTTTAACAAATTTTATTATTAAATATTTAATCCTATGTGGGCTTGAGGTCTTTACTTAGCTTTATCTTATTTATAAATCCGACGTTTCGAGTGTGTTTACACTCTTCTTCAGGGCTAAAAATTTTTTTAAAATCAATTAAAAATGCTTATTACAACAAAAATCCAATATACTTACATTCTATTTAATCTAAAGAAATTAATCTTAAGATCTTCTAAATCTTTGTTTTGTTTTTTGGTTTTTTATGCTTAAATATTTCAAAATTCAAAAATTAAAAGTCTTGAAAAAGACGTTTTTAATCATTGAAATTTCAAAATATAAAAAATTTTCAAATCAATTTGATAAGAAATTCAAAATTTCTCATCAAATATAATCTACAAAATCAAGTTAAGTTTAAAAAACTAAACCTAAATTTAAATTTACCATTAAATAATACTTAAATTTAAATTTAGGTTTAGTTTTTTAAACTTAACTTGATTTTGTAGATTATATTTGATAAGAAATTTTGAATTTCTTATCAAATTGATTTGAAAATTTTTTATATTTTGAAATTTCAATGATTAAAAACGTCTTTTTCAAGACTTTTAATTTTTGAATTTTGAAATATTTAAGCATAAAAAACCAAAAAACAAAACAAAGATTTAGAAGATCTTAAGATTAATTTCTTTAGATTAAATAGAATGTAAGTATATTGGATTTTTGTTGTAATAAGCATTTTTAATTGATTTTAAAAAAATTTTTAGCCCTGAAGAAGAGTGTAAACACACTCGAAACGTCGGATTTATAAATAAGATAAAGCTAAGTAAAGACCTCAAGCCCACATAGGATTAAATATTTAATTCAACAAAGGTCACGAAGTAAGGAATAATTTAAATTTTATTATTATTATGACTTAATTCTACCAGAAACTAATTGTAAATTATTCTATGATAATCTATTTATATGAATAAATTTACTTTACATACATTTATGTTGCAAATAAAGTGAATTCACCTGTGAAAGGAAAGGATCTCTGAATGGTTATAAAAATAGCTTTTGCACAATTTTACACAGCAATACGTTATTGTTTTATTTGGTTTTAATTAACTAAGACTAATTTTCTCCCTATTTAATTCTATAAAAAGTTTTGCAATTGTGTTAAAGAATGATTTTAAAGGATTTTTGAATTTGAATTACACTTTGGTTTTAATTCCATCACACACCAGAATAGCTGGAATGACAGCTTTGGTTTTATTTTTGACAGCTTTTTTTCACGCTATCCTACACTATAAAAGTGATTACACCCATTCCTGTACTTCTAATTCTTAGCCGCCGACTCACAGGGTAGAAAATTTTCCATCCCTTTTTTTCACGTCTATTCTTCTCGAAACTTCTTTTCCAGGAGGGGCACTTCATATTTTCAGTCCAGTGGGATATTTTGGGATAATCAACCTTCAAGGGATATTCAGCAGTCTTAGGGATGTGTTCAGAGGGTACCCTTCAAGCAAGAAAACGGAGTTCAGAAAAGACACTCCGACCGAGAAAAACGGGGTTGCACTCACACACTTGCAACTTTTTGTGTATGAGCACAAAGTCGAAGGAGAAATAGTGGTGAAAAGTGCAAAAAGGAGAAATAAAGAAGGAAAGACAAAGGCAACAAAATGACATAGCGCCATTTTGTTATTTGTTGCATTGTCTCGCGTGTCGTGGCTCGTCATATATTAATTTTTATTTTTATAATAATGTTTACAAATTGCAATATTTCAACCTAAAATAAAGGTATCCATTGCTGAAATGTAGCATAGCAATTTTCTTGTTAATAATTAATCATTTTATGTTTTTCGTAGGTAATCTTCTCCGGCTTTAAACCACCAGAAACATTCAAAAGCTACATAATTATGCAATAATTTGTTGAATTATATGGAAGGAAGATCAAACACCACTCCAGCCGCTGGCCAGTACAGGATATATCAACAGAAAATTATCAAAATATGTGTTTTTGTTTGTGAAAATAAAATGAAAAACTTTTAGTGAAAAAAAAAATAAATTGTGTTCTTTTTGTTGTTGCAAAAGGCTTCAGGTGCCAAACGTCATTCCTTTTTTCGATTCCTTTTCTGGTAGGTTTTCGCTGCTCCGACTCGGGTACGACTTCGGCTCCCTTTTCTCGGAGTGGAGATTTTCACCATACCAATACATATGCAATCGACTTCGCGGTGATTATAATTTCCATACCAATTTGAGCCGCCGCCGCACAGTGGTACCATTGGTCGTTTTTGGCGTCATAATTCATTTGCACGGCAAATAACGTGAGTGAATTACTTAGTCAAATACAAAACATAAAATATAAGAAAGATGAATTGATAGAATTTTACAAAGGAAATAACTCCGTAGATTTATCTCATGTAGATAGCTTATTAATAAATGCAATTCAAAAAATAAGTCAGCGCACTTTGTTAGATAAAATATATGAATTACATGATATAAATAAAATCTTTGAAATAATGACATCAAGAAATTATGAAGATTCGTGTATTAGAAACGAATATAAAAAAAATGTTAGAACTGATTTTAAAAAGACTATCATAAATAATAATATTCAAAACAGAAATAAAAATGTAAATAGTTATGGACATTCGGGCCAAAATCGACAACAACAGAATTTCCAAAACTATAATAAACCAAGTTCAAATCCGTTTAGGAATCCAAGTAATAATTTTAATAACAGTTCAAATTATTAATTATTATAATGCAAATCACAGAAACTATAATTCAGATAATAACGTAAATTCCAGAAATTATAATTCAAATAATAACGGAAATTCGGGCCAATATCGCCCTCAACCAACGAGTTAATAGAGTTTCAGTTAATAATAGAAATTCTGGTCAGAGCCGACAAGAGCCAATGGATTGTAGCAATATAGAAAGAGAAGATTACTATGTAGAACATGAGACCAACAATTCTGAGTTTTTTTATCAACTAGCCTCGGATGAACTACCAACTATAAAAATAACTATAAACAAGACGAAATATCTAGCTTTAATTGACACAGGTTCGACCCTTAGTATTATTGACGAAAAAATAAATGACTTTAAGACTATTAAAATTAATCCTATACATACATTTTACAACAATAAATGGTAAAGATGCAATTGAATATGAAGCACATACAACAGCACCTGAAGAGCTCAAGTTTCCTAAAGGAGCATGTTTAAAATGGAAATTTAAAAATTTACCAAATAGACGTTACCAATTTATTATAGGTACTGACATACTTAACAAACTAAATATGCTTATCGACTTAAAGGCAGGAACCATATGTCTCAATGAACAGACTATAAAATTAATAGGGAAACCATATACATATGACGAAATGCATACACTAGAAACTATTGACGAAAATTACATAATTGAGCGACTTAAACTTGACTATTTAAATAAAGAAGAGTACGGAGCAATAACCAAAGTAATACAAAAATTTAAAAAGTTATTTTTTAAGGAAGGAGATAAGCTAACTAGCACTCCAGTTATAAAACATGAAATTAGGACAACTATGCTCAAGTCAATGCAAAATTATATAGGTATCCTCCTAAACACGAAGAAGAAGTGAGAAAACAGATAGCTGAAATGGAAAAGCAAGGTATAATACGCAAAAGTAGATCAAAATATCCAAGCCCTTTAATTGTAGTCCCGAAAAAGAGTGACAATTCCGGGATCCAAAAGTTTCGTTTAGTCATAGACTATAGGAAATCAAACGAAATAACTGTTAAGTAATTGAAAATCAAGACGTTTTGAAGCCACTGGCACAGTTCTTTATTTAATGTTAATAGTTCAAGTGACAAAGAATGACTGACTTCTTAGAACCAACTTATTATCTAAATTAGCTTAAACAACTACAGAGGAAGGAGTAAGACATATGTATACAATACATACATTATGATATACATATAACATCTCTCTTTTGAAGTTTAACTTATAACTATTTTTTTTTTTTTTTTATTTTTATTTTTTTTTTTTTTTTTTTATTTTATTTTTATTTTTAAGATATTATTTAAAACTAAAAAAAAGAAAAATAAATTACAGAACTTAACTAATAACTTCAAGTACCTAATAAAGAAAATCAAAATTCATTAATTGGAAAATAAAAACATATTTAAAGAAAAACTAAAAATGATTAATTAATAAAGAAAAATAGCTGATAATTATTTCAAGTCATATAAAAAAATTAAAATTCATTAGATAAATATGATAGACCAAAATAAAAATTAACAGCAAATCAATTGTTTAATATGATCCTTGTCATATGTAAATTTCTCTGGAGGAGCTGTTTTCCTGCCAGATCTAGTTGTGTTTGAAGAAGAGGCATGATTTTTATCCGTAGGCAACAGTTCAATGTCTTGATTCACTTCTGAAGAAGTGGTATAATTTGTATCTTGTGGTGAAGTTTCAGTATCCTGAGTCAATTCAGATACTGGATCTACTGTTTTATCTGTGTGTGTATCAATTATGTGTTGTCTATTACGTCTATATGTACTGCCTTGTTTGTCTTCAATTATATACGACCTAGGTTCTTGACATTTTTCTGTAACTATTCCAGAAGTCCAATTTGACGTAGGATTTTGCTTATATAGAACTTTTTGTCCTTCTTTTAAAGGTTCAAGAGATTTCGACGATTTGTCGTAGTGAGCTTTCGATTTATTATTTTTTGATTTTAGTTCTTTTTCGACCATTTTATAGTTAATTTCTTTTGAATTATAGTTTTTAGACATGGATGGTATTTTTGTTCGAAGTTTTCGGGACATAAGAAGTTCTGAAGGCGATGGTATAGTACCTTTAGCTACTGTCCTATAGTGCAGTAATGACACATATGGATCAGAACCTGACTCTTTACACTTCATTAAAAGTTTCTAAATGGTTTGTACAGAACGTTCCGCTAAACCATTAGAACGTGGCAAGTATGGACTCGACGTTATATGCTCAATTTGCCAATCTTGGCAAAATAACTTAAAAACTTCGGAATTATATGGAGGTCCGTTGTCTGAAATCATGATTCGTGGAATCCCGTGACGAGCGAAAATAGACTTGAGTTTTTTCACGACAAACTGACTACTATAACCAGAGCTCAAGTGCTCAATTTCAATGTATTTTGACCAATAGTCAACAACAAGCAAATAAATTTGCTTGTTAAACTCAAACAAATCTGTACCCACCTTGTACCATGGAATTGAATAAATTTTATGCGGTTGTAAAGGTTCTCTAGGTTGTGATTTACGGTGGCGCATACAAATCTCGCAGTCAGTTACTATATTCTGAATATCATTGTTAATATTTGGCCAAAAAACTAAATCTTTAGCTAGACTTTGGCATCTTTGAATTCCTAAGTGTCCTTCGTGTATAAGTTTTAAAATATCGTGTCTCATAGAGGAAGGGATCACTATACGGTAAGATTTTAACAAAATATCATCAATCACATGCAACTCATTATTGACCTTAAAATATGGCATGCAATCTTTTGCGACAGACCTTTTTTTTTTTGGCCACCCGATTTGTATGTATTTTTTAACCTTTGACAAAACTTCGTCTTTATTAGTAGCTTCTTTGATTTCTTGTAACTTTTCTCGCGAAACAGCCAAAGTGGACACTAATAAGTTACAATGAAGTGTCAAGTCATTGTCAAACTCAGTTAAAGTCTCTTCTGATAATGGGGCTCTGGAAAGCGTATCGGCTGTATACATGTATTTGCCAGGTTTGTACAAAACCTGCAAATCATAAGACTGCAACCGAAGCATAAACCTTTGAAGTCGAGCAGGGACTTTGTATAATGCTTTATCAAACAAAGGGATAAGAGGCTTATGATCAGTCTCGACAACGACTCGTTTACCATATATATATTGATGGAATTTAATACATCCAAAGAGAATTGCAAATAGCTCTTTCTCTATTTGAGCGTAATTTTGCTGGCTTGATGTCAAAGTTGCGGATGCGTAAGCAATTGGGCTATTATTGTGCGAAATGACTGCACCTACTGCACCCTTTGATGCATCGACGGATAAAACAATAGTTTTGTTAGGGTCATAGAAAGTCAAAATGGGGGCGTTTGATATAAGTGTCTTTAACATGTTGAATTCTTTTTCATGGACATCATTCCAGTGCCATGCTACTTCTTTTTTCAAGAGTTGACGCAGATTACTATTCTGAACAGACAAATTTTTTACAACGCTACCTAAATAGGTGACCATGCCCAAAAATCGCTGTAATTCGCTGACGGACGTAGGACGGGACATTTTACAAATTGCTTCGACTTTAGAGTCATCTGGTCGGACACCATGCTGATTAAAAATATAACCAACGAACTTGACTTCACTTAGACAAATTTTAGATTTTTCTTTATTGAATTTAAGACCAATCTTTCGAGCACGTTCTAAAACCTTTTTTAAAATCACATTATGTTTTTCCAATGTAGGGGCATGCAGAAAAAAATCGTCAATATAAATTTCGACACCATCGATATCACTAAAATGTTTAATCATTTCAGCATGAAATATCTCGGGTGCTGCGTTTATTCCAAAAGGCAGACGTAAGAAACGATATCTTCCAAATGGTGTGATAAATGTACACAATTTGGAAGACTCATCGTCTAATGGAATAACCCAGAAACCCGAATTCGCGTCTAAGGTCGTAAAAAATTTTGAACCGCTTAACTTTGATTTAATCTCGTCAATATTTGGAAAAACATAATGTGCTCGGAGAAGGGCTTTGTTTAAATTTCTTGGATCGAGACAAATTCTTAACTTTCCGTTTGCTTTTTTGACCAAAACTATCGAGTTGACCCATTCAGTTGGCTCTTCAACTTTTTCAATAACTTTCAAAGTTTCCATACGGTCTAACTCTTCTTTTAATAAATCTTTTAAAGCAAACGGAATTTTACGAGGACTATCAATGGAAGGAGATATATCCGCAGTAACCTTTAAATGGCATTTATTTTTCAATAACCCGAGGCCTTCAAACACGTCATTATAATTTTCTAAAATTGATTTGCTATTTTTAAAATTATTATTTGCACTTTTATCTACTGAATTTTTCACATCTTTATCTAGAAATTTATTAGAATTATTAGAAATCTTAGAACTAGTTTTATTTATGCATGCAAGTTTAATTTCATCTACCTTGTTTATTAGCTTAAGATTAATGCATGATGATAATCCAAGAACTGCATGACAATTTATATCCAAAATGTGAAATGGAATCCAATGCTGCTGATTATTGTATAGACACTCTAAAGTTGTGCAGCCGATGACAGGTAAAGGTTCTCCACTAAATGTCATTATTCGAGTAGACGATGATTTTAACTGTGTAGAAGAACTGCGTATTTGTTGAAACTGTGTAAGCGACATGACGTTTGCTTGTGCTCCGGTATCAATTTGGCAATCGATGACGTGATCCATTGTCTTTAGCGAGATAACCCAACTGTTTTTTGGTGTTGCTGTGCTTTGCTCCAAACAACCCAAAAACAATTCGTCGGCGTCATCATTGTCTTCATCAGCATCAACGTTGCGCACATATACATTTTTAGAATTTGTTTTATTAGAACGGCACATTTTAGAGAAGTGATTCTTTCTCTTGCATGTATTACAAGTTATACCAATTGCAGGGCATCGGTAGCGATGAATCTCTCCACAACGGGAACAATTTTTTTGTGACGATGACTGACTGTTAGACTTTTGATTGTATTGTGTGTTAGACTTTGATTTTTTTAAATTGTGGTTGTTGCTGGGCGAGTGGTTTGTCGGATTATAAGGTTGTTTTTTAGCGGGATAACGTTTCATGACATTGATTACGTTGCTGGAATCACTTTGTTGTAATTGTTTTGCATGATCTTTTGTGACTTCTATGGCCTTGGCAATATCAAGGGCTTTTTCAAGTTTGATAGCGCCTTCATTTAAGAGACGTTCCTTAACGTTAGACCAATTATTATTTAGTCCGCAGACAAAAATGTCTCTAACTAAATCTTCTCGAACAGTCTCAAAATCACAGGAAAAACTTAGATTTTTAAGTGCTGTGACATACTCATCGATTCTCCAACCTGTTGCGTCCTCGTGAAAAACTTGTGCCTCTCGATAGTAATGTTGACTTTTGGCAAGAAATAGGATTTTAACTTCTCTACAAGCTCAGTGAACTCAACTGCATCAATATCCAAATTAAATGAGTAAAAGACTTCCAGAGAATCTGGACCCATGTGGTGGAGGAGTAGAGCCACTTTTCGCTGATCTGATTGGGAATCTAGACTTGATGCACGAAGATAAATTTGAAATTGTGCATACCAATTTTTCTAGGCTAGAGCCATATTTGATGACTTAAGATCGAGTCGTGGAATTGGGGAACTGTAGGTTGGCGTCATCATTGTTGCAACATCCTTAACATCTTCTGTCTTCACTCCTGTACCATCTGGCTACAAGCTCTACAAGCTCAGTGAACTCAACTGCATCAATATCCAAATTAAATGAGTAAAAGACTTCCAGAGAATCTGGACCCATGTGGTGGAGGAGTAGAGCCACTTTTCGCTGATCTGATTGGGAATCTAGACTTGATGCACGAAGATAAATTTGAAATTGTGCATACCAATTTTTCCAGGCTAGAGCCATATTTGATGACTTAAGATCGAGTCGTGGAATTGGGGAATTGTAGGTTGGCGTCATCATTGTTGCAACATCCTTAACATCTTCTGTCTTCACTCCTGTACCATCTGGCATTTTAATAATTTTCATGGAATTATATTTCGGCTTTAAATTATTTAGACTTAAGTTTTTAAAACTTTTTTTTTTTTGAACGTTTATAGACTTTTTTGATTTTTTTTTTTTTTTTTAACTAATTAGATGACAAACAACCACTTTCGAATATGGACGCCATATTAGACAAGATGGGCAGGCCACACTATTTTACAACTATAGACTTAGCTAAAGGCTATTATCAAATATTGGTTAGAGAAGAGGATATTGAAAAGACAGCCTTTGTAACACCCGAAGGCTTATATGATTTCTTAGAATGCCTTTCGGCTTGATGAATGCCCCAGCGACATTCCAAAGACTAATGAATGATATTCTAAGGCCGTGTGTGAATTGCGTTAAATAGTTAAATTCGTGTAAAATTTTTGACACTATTGAGGTGAATAAAAATTTTCAGCTGCTAAAAATTTATTGGGCTCCGGGACCTGGTTAAATTTGAGTTAAATTTTTTTTGCAGATGGTTTTGTTTTGTTTTTTTTTTTTATTAAAAAGGAGTATCATGGCAGAAAAAAGGCAGACAAAATTTTAAACAATAATCCATACAGCTGAAATTTTTTTATTAACCTCATAGTGTCAAAAATTTAACACGGATTTAACTATTAAACGCAATTCACACACGGCCTAAGGGATTACATTAATGTTTCATGTGTTGTTTATTTAGATGATATACTGATTTTTAGTACATCACTTGAAGAACACATCCAAGCTATTCCATCTATATTCAAAGTAATGGAACGAACAGGGCTAAAAATCCAAATTGATAAATGCAGTTTTATGAAGAAAGAGACACAGTTTTTATGTCATGTTCTTACGGGGGATGGTTTTAAGCCCAACCCTGATAAGATTAAAGTAATTGAAAAAATAAAATGACTTCAAACCAAAACACAAATTAAAAGTTTCTTAGGTCTAACTGGATTTTACCGAAAATTCATTAAAGACTATGCTAAAGTTGCGCAGCCCATGATCAAATATCTTAAGGATGGTGCTAAAGTAAGGACTACAGATCTAAACTATATAGCTGCTTTCGAAAAATTAAAAACCCTTATTAGTTAAATTAAATTAAATTAAATTAAATTAAATTAAATTAAATTAAATTAAATTAAATTAAATTAAATTAAATTAAATTAAATTAAATTAAATTAAATTAAATTAAATTAAATTAAATTAAATTAAATTAAATTAAATTAAATTAAATTAAATTAAATTAAATTAAATTAAATTAAATTAAATTAAATTAAATTAAATTAAATTAAATTAAATTAAATTAAATTAAATTAAATTAAATTAAATTAAATTAAATTAAATTAAATTAAATTAAATTAAATTAAATTAAATTAAATTAAATTAAATTAAATTAAATTAAATTAAATTAAATTAAATTAAATTAAATTAAATTAAATTAAATTAAATTAAATTAAATTAAATTAAATTAAATTAAATTAAATTAAATTAAATTAAATTAAATTAAAATTAAATTAAATTAAATTAAATTAAATTAAATTAAATTAAATTAAATTAAATTAAATTAAATTAAATTAAATTAAATTAAATTAAATTAAATTAAATTAAATTAAATTAAATTAATTAAATTAAATTAAATTAAATTAAATTAAATTAAATTAAATTAAATTAAATTAAATTAAATTAAATTAAATTAAATTAAATTAAATTAAATTAAATTAAATTAAATTAAATTAAATTAAATTAAATTAAATTAAATTAAATTAAATTAAATTAAATTAAATTAAATTAAATTAAATTAAATTAAATTAAATTAAATTAAATTAAATTAAATTAAATTAAATTAAATTAAATTAAATTAAATTAATTAAATTAAATTAAATTAAATTAAATTAAATTAAATTAAATTAAATTAATTAAATTAAATTAAATTAAATTAAATTAAATTAAATTAAATTAAATTAAATTAAATTAAATTAAATTAATTAAATTAAATTAAATTAAATTAAATTAAATTAAATTAAATTAAA